>NC_048600.1:35753230-35988230 GCF_003668045.3 Cricetulus griseus | reverse complement strand
GCCCATGACCTCTGTAAGCCAGGGCAGAGGCAATATACTAATTGAGCCTGATCCTGGTTTTATGAATGAGGCCACCACAGCCCGTCAGTTGACAAGCCAGATCTCAAAGCCAAGTCCAAAGTCTGGGTCCTGGCTCTCTCTTCCCCTCTGTGCTGTATCCTAGAGTGGAGTGTCATTGGGCAGGGGCCTTTTGAGGCTGAGTCACCCAGGCCCCACCCCCTCTTTTCCTTCATTCTGGTTGTCTGGTTGTCTCTCCTGGCTGCACCCAACTGCAGGGAGTGTATGGTTCACCCACAGGTCTCTGCAGGTTCCTGGGTAGGGCCAACTTTTCATGTCACTTTCCAGGCTCCACCCTCACAGGGAATCAACTGTCTGCCTCATGCTTCCTAGGTCCTGGCTCACCCTCATCTGTACCCTGAGTCCTCTCCCCAGGGTCCACTCTTATTTGGCAGCTCTCCCAGGCTGGATTCTAACACAGCCTTGCTGGTAAGCCCTTCCTGCCACCAGCCTGTGTTTGGCTTCCTGGGCCTGCACTGTGGGAAAGATCAGGCTAGGGTGGTGGGGTCTCTGAGCTTTGGCTGGCTAATGGACACCCCAGTATAAACCCTTAGTCCTATTACCTGTGGTGAGTAGGATAATGGTCCTTAGTATCAGAAGTACCTAGGCCCAAAGTCCAGCCCTGCTGCCCATTTATTCCTCAGCCTTTTGGAGCCTGTTTTTTCAAAGCGGAAGCTGGGTCAAGCCTAGCAGCTGGTAGGTAAAAATAAATGGTGCTAATCTAAAACAAGAAAGGCCAGGTGTGGTGGCACATGCTGGTAATCTCAGAACCCAAGGGACTGAGGCAGGAGGATCATGAGTTCAAGGTCACCTTCGGCTACACAGCAAGACTCTGTCAAACACTTTCAGGTATCTTTTCATTTAATGTTGTCTGGGAGGCTAGTAGCGTCCCAGTTGCAGGTGAGGAGAAGGGTTTGAGACCCTGAGTTACATGGTTGGGGGAGGTGTTGTGGAATATTATTTTAACTATGGAGAGATGTGTTACATTTGTTTATGCTGCATCTGTTTAATTATGTAAAGATGTGTTGCTGTTTTACCTTGCCTCCCGAAGGCACCTGTTTGGTCTAATAAAAAGCTGAACGGTCAATAGCTAGGTAGGGGCTGGCAGGCAGAGAGAATAAGGAGGAGGAGGAATCTAGAGAACAGAGAACAAGAGAAAAAGAGGGTGAAGCCCAGGGTGAACCAGACAGACATATAGAGGAAGCAGGAAAAGATGACATACAGAATGAAAGGCAAAAAGCCCAAAGGCAAATGTAGGTGCAGAGAAACAGGTTAATATAAGTTATCAGAGCTAGAGAGACAAGCATAAGATAATTGATAATAAGTCTCTGTGTCTAGATTTGGGAACTGGTTGGTACAAGAAAGCCTGCTACAGCAAGGTAAGAATCAATAGGGCCTAGAGTGAGGTTGGGAACACTGCTGAATCTCTGGGGACTAAACGAGGTAAGTGAACAGGGCACAGTGGTTCAAACCTGTAATTCTAGCATTTAAAGGGAGGTGGGAGGACTGAGGGTTTAATGACAGCCTAAGCTATATTCTGAGTTCAAGGCCAACTCAGAACTAGAGTGGAGACCTAGAAGACCCTGTCTTGAAAAAGACACACACACACACACACACATATAGCCCCCCACACACACACACACAGAGGCCCATACACACACACACACACACACACACACACACGGGCAAACTGAACAAGATAGTAAACAGTACCCTTCCATGCCCTCTGCTTCATTTTCTCCCCCAAGTTCTTGATTGAGTTCTTGCCCTGACTTCACTCTGTGATACTTTGTGACCTGAGAGATTAAATAAACACTTTCCTCCTCCAAGTTGCTTTTGGTCAATGTTTTATTACAGCAACAGAAAAAGACCTAGGACAACCTGAGTTCAATTCCCAGTACCCACATTGAGTTGCTCACAGCCATCTATAATCTAACCCCAGGGAATCTGATCTAACCCCATCTTTTGATCTCCAGTGTGCTGCCACCCATATACAATACACTTCTGCAGAAATATAACATGTACATACAAATAATTAAAAATAATAAATATTCTTTGTTTTTGTTTTTGTTTTGTTTTTTTCAAGACAGAGTTTCTCTGTGTAGCTTTGGCTGTCCTGGAACTCACTTTGTAGACTAGGATGGCCTTGAACTCACAGAGATCCACCTACCTCTGCATCTTAAGTGCTGGGATTAAAGCCATGTGCCACCACTGCCTGGCTTAAAAATAAATATTCTAAAAGTGGGTGTGGACAGGGGATGGCTAGTTATCATCACTCTGACCTGGTGTAACCTCAAGACATGCCTGCTCTAGGCCTTGGAAGGAGGCAAGCAGGCTGCATACACAGGCCTCCATTCACTCCACAAGGGGGCCACTGGTGAAGGAAGCCAAGCAGAGGTGAGGATAGCCCAGTGCAGCCCAGTAAGTGTAGTGATGTCATCAGCGTGCAGCCTGTGGCAGTCCAAGAATCACTGGTGAAAACAGGACTTGCCTGGGCCAATGCTTTACTTAGCTACCTACCACAGCCAGCACCTACCAATCACACCTTACAAATTACCACACAAAACACAATAGCCTGGGAGCAGGAGCTGGTGAGCACTGAGCCATAGGTAGGCAAGGCCCCCTACGAAGGCCTTGGGTCCTCAAGCCTGTCGGGGCTGGCATAACAGGCATGGAGCTGCTGACCCATACTGTGTGCAAAGCAGGACAGCATGGGAGATGCACCAGCATCCCACAGTCAATTGTGAGCCTGGGGCCCGTGGTTCCCATAAGGGTTGTGGCTTAGGTCCCAGTTCCAAGTTCAAGGTGCCACACTGGGTACTGCTGTTGTGTGATTTTTGCTTTGGTGAAAATAGTACTCCACTGAAGAACCTTGAGGCTCCCCCAGAATCAAGCTGATCCCCCTTGTTATTCTAGGCACTTTCAGATGTCTGTGGGAGGCCTGATCAGCTGCTGCCCAGGGGTGTGGAGCAGCCATGCAAGTGGTCCAGGTTACAACCACCCGGCAGCTTCACCCACCTCCTTCCTAGTCCTCAGTGGGCTTTCCTAAAGTTGAGTCTCAGGGGGGAATTGCTTCAGGAGCCCCATACTGCTGTGTGCTTGGGTTCTGTTCAGACCCAGGTGCCAAACAGACTCACACTTGGGGGTTTTGAGAGAGGCCTTCCACAACTGGCCTGTGTTGGGCCTTGGCCTTCTGCTTCCCCTTGCTGTTAGTCTGTTGGAGCAGAGGTCTGGCCAGGAGTGACCCTATACAAGCAAGAAGCCCAAACCTGTGCTGTCAGGACTAGCCACTTCAGTCCCTCTCTACCCAAAGGCCAGAGGACCTGGTCCCAAGACACGGTGTGTCCAGGCTCCCATTGAAGTTCCCCCTGAGACTGATGGGGCCCTGCACAGCACAAGAGAGCCTTCCCCTCTGGGGAATTATGTGGTGAGCAGAACCAGGTTCTGCTATGGGGCTTTGTCCTCTCTATTATGCCTTTCCCCCACCTTTCCTGGTCAGTTCAGATCTGTTACTTCAAGGACTCTTGGATGGCCTTCCTGACATCATCCAGTGCCATTTACCACCAGTTACTGTTAGTTTTCCTCTGAGCACTGCTTCTTCTTGGAATATCATTCCTTTATATTTACTGGCACTCTGCCTGATAACAGAGCCTAGAACCCCTCTTCCATTCATTTCTGTATCCTTGGGCTTAGAAGAACATATAAAATGAGTAGTGTTTATAATTTCTCACTATATAGGCCAGGCTGACCTTGAACTCTCCATCTTCCCAGACTCCACCTTAGTGTTTATTACCTGGACCTCCATACATCCTTCATGGAGCACCTCTTTATGCAGAGATTAGGCACCTACTACCATACCATGGTTCTGTGCTAAGTACTTTATGATGGACACTCCAGAGAAGAGGCTTGCCTGTCCATTTCATGACCAACTCCTAAGGTTGAAGAGAGCCCATGGGATAAGGGGAGACCCAGGAATGCATGTCACAGGTTCCCTCCCTCTTCTTTTCCTCCCCAGCTCTTAAACTCAGTTCAGCTGGGTGGTGGTGCACTCAGGAGGTAGAGGCAGCACTAGGGGAGGCAGAGGCAGGTGGATCTTTGAGTTCGATGCCAGCCTCATCTACAGAGTGAGTTCCAGGCAGCCAGGGCTACACAGAGAAACCCTGTCTCCAAAATACGAGAGAGAGAGAAAGAGAGAGAGAGAGAGAGAAAGAGAGAGAGAAACTAACTCATCTTGCTGAAAACAGGACCAGCCCACTACTCCAAGGCCTGGCTTGCCACTTGAGAACTTCCTACACCTGAGTCTTTTCTTCTGCCTCAGTAAAACAAGGCCCGAAGTTGCCAGCTGTGTTGACTTTTAGGCTGGTCTCGTGTGTGTGTGTGTGTGTGTGTGTGTGTGTGTGTGCAAGCTTGCACAATCAGCCGTGCTCCTTTCCCTGTTTGCCAGTCCCACACTCCACCTGGCCCCCTACTTGGTTCTTCCTCTCACTTTTCATTCTTGTGCACCGACGTAAGCACTGATGAATCATGAGGCTGAGGTTTGAGGGCCAGATAGAGAATCTGAACCCCAGGGAAGCCACAGGGCGACAGACAGACACTGAGTGCCGCTCCCAGGGGCTTTTAGGTCACCTTTCGTATGTCAGGATGGATTTTTTTTTTTTTTAATGACTCATAAAGGGAAAAAGGGGGCAGCTCCGGGGAGTGTGAGGGACAGGAACCTTTATTCCTAGCTGTTCTGCCTCAGACTTTTACAAAGCAATGGGTCTGTGATTTAGACTTCTGTGATGAACACAGAACTTGTCAACTTTTTTTCAAACCAGGAAATCCCCCTGGCATGCTGTAAAACTACCTGCAAATTCAACCTATGCTTGAAGGAGGGCCTGGTTCCTCTGGTTTCTGCCTGTGAAATGGGGATGCCAACAGTACCACTGTATCAATCAAAAGGCCCAGGTGAAGGACAGCTGGTTTGTGCCAGTGTAGGAGCTCCTCTTTGCCTTCTGGACTATTTCCCAGGGGTAGGAGCTTGACTTCCAGGCAGGTTCAAGTATTTTAAACAGGGTCTTCCCAGCTAGCCTCCCACCCCAAGCTCCAACTAGGAGGTCTGCAAAGTATCACTAGTATTGCCACTTGGTCTCTGCCCTGCAAGGGTCCCTCAGTAATTCATACAGCAGGATCAGGGCTAAAAAAAGAAGGAATAAAGGGCATGGCCTCCATCCTGCCACCCTACCTCCCTGAAGGACTGGATGCCCTAGGTCGGCCCTTCTAAGCCATAGAGCAAGCCTGGGCCCGACCACTGTGCCCAGAATATCTGCTTCCTCTGAACACAATCACTAGACACTAGGAAAGCCACTAGAAGCATGTCCTAGGCTGAAAGAACCGTGACAACTCCTGAAGATGAGGTAGAACATGTTTAACCCCAAACTTGGCTATGACTCAGTCCACCAGTTCCTACCCTGCCCATCTGTCTCAAAGCCAGTGTCCTAGGTCCTTTCTGGTGCCCCACAAGTGTCCTGAAACAGCCCTTCCACCTGGACTCCTGCCACCACCACCACTGCCTCACAAAGTTGGGCCTTTCAGAGGCCCAGAGAGGCAAAGGGAATTGCCCCAGCCACCAGCAGCACCAGGGCCCCTGCCACCACAGACCACAAAGCAGCTTTCTGGCTCCGAAAAAGTACACAAGGCAGAGTGGGGTGGGAAGCAACAGTCAAGCCAGCATGGCTCATCATCCCCTCTGAAATACTTGATGGCTTGCAGAACCTGCCACTCCTTCCAAAAACTCGGTAAGCCCTGGCCGCTCTGCCCCACCCTCTTCCTGGAAGTAGTTGTGGTCAGAGGAGCAAATAAGTTTCCTCTCTGTCATCCATTTCAAACTGATGCTGGGTGGACAGTCAAAGGGGCCCACCTCTCCACCAGGAGTGACCTGGCACCCATTACCTGTCCCTCGGTTTTCTCCTCTGTACACTGGGGACAAGGCAGTAGTACTAAGTGCCAGGGGCTGTCCCTGGAAACTTTGCTCAAGCAGGGGTAGCAGAGACCAGGCACGGATACTCAGGAGAGCTCAGACTGGAGCCGCCATCTTTCCAGACACACACCAAAACGAGCCTGGCAATTTGGTCCCCAGTGCTGTGGGAGGAGCTGTGCACGCTGCCCAACCCCTCCCCCCCAGCATCCCCAACCACTTCAAGAAAATCAATCTGCATACCCCCTGCCCACCCCCAACCCAGGACATCTGGCCAAAGTATACACTCCAGAAATCTTTTTTTCTTTAAAAAAAAAACTTTCATAATAAAGTTTATTACCTAAACTGACTGTAAAAATATAAAATAGGGTATTCTGCATAGCAGAAAAATGAAGCCAGAGACCCTCCCCCACCCCTGGTTTGTGCAAAGATACTGGGAATATGTAAACATGGAGAGGTAGGAGTGGAGTTCAGGTTCTTTCTGGCCCCAGATACAAGCTGCTACAACCAGGGGACCCGGAGGGAGCACCAGGAGGGGAGGCCCCCCGAGAGGCAGGATGGGGTCTCCGGCCAGAAGCCGGGAGGCACCTCGCCCTCCACACCCACTCCCTCCGACCCAGGCGGGGAGGGCTCCCACGTGGTTCCAGGAAAATAATAATAATTAATAATAGGAAATAACAAGGCCATCCCACTTAATGCTGCGGGCACGGCGGCGGCCGGTCAGATCTGGAAGGGGAAGGAACTCAGGTAATCGCGGAGTACCGGATTAAGAGGGATGCGCGCCAGGTTCTCGCGACCCACAGCGGCCACGATGCGCTGGCGACACAGCTCCTGCAGTGGCCGCACGCGGCGCTGGCGCAGCGGGGCCCCCAACATGCGGCGCGGCGCCGCCACGTAGTGCTCCAGCAGCTCGAAGAGGCAGTCGAAGGTTTCGCGGCTGCCGTCCAGGTGGAAGCGGCCGGCCTGGAAGTGCACGCGGATGCTCGTAGGACCCGAAGCCATCTTCACGCTGAGCGCGAAGAAGCAGTTCCGTTGGCGACTATCGCGCACCAGGAAGGTGCCCACAGGCTCAGCACGCAGCCGCTCGTGCGCCCCGTGCACGCTCAGGGGTCCCCAGTAGAAGCCGCAGGCGTCCAAGAGAGCGCTGGTCCGCGTGATTCGTCGGTAATCGGAGTGGGAGCGGAACGTGCGGAAGTGAGTGTCGCCGGGGGCCGGGGCCGGGACCGCAGGGCAGGGCCGCGGACGCGCGGGGGCCGCCGGCGAGGACGAAGACGAGGATGAGGAGGACTCTGGCCGCCGTCGGGGCTCTGCTGCCGGGGAGATCGCATTGTCGGCTGCCACCTGGTTACGTGCTACCATCCTACACGAGGGGCCAGCCGGAGGGGTGGGCCATAGCGTCCGGGGCTGCGCTGATGGGGGAGACAGAAGAAGTGAGCCGGGCGTCCGGGTGGCGCTGTCCGGCCAGCGGACCCCAAGGAGCGAGGGCGGAACGTGGAATCCGCCTGGAGCCTCTGAGCCTCCGTGGGCTCATCTGCGAAGTAGGCCATTCCCGTACCTGGAACCCTTCCAGGCTGGTGGTGGAGCCCAGCCTCCCCGCGCGCGTGGAGAAGGGGGCGTGGAGAGGGGCCCGACTCCGGGCTGTCCCCGCTAGCGGCTCGCCGCCCAGCGGCTGCCGCCTGCTGGCCACGCCGGGGACTGGAACCCTGGTGGGCGATCTGGGCTCAGGGCTGGAGAGGAGGCGCTTGCCCGCACCCCGCGCACGCGGGGGGCCTCCTGGGCGAGCCGGTGGGGCGGCGGGGCGGGCGCCAGAGGCGTGGCATCCACGACCCACCACGCAGTCTGAGAGGCCAGTCCTGCTGGGCTCTGCTCCCCTTCCTCCCATCCCATCCCGCTTCCTCCGCCGCTGTCCCGGCTCACCTGGCGGCGGGACGCGGGGCGCCGCGGCTGTGGGCTCCGGGGCGGCTGTCGCGCATGCTCCGGGGCCGGGAGCCGTGCAGCTGCCACGGCCGCAGCTCGCTCTGGGGCTGCCTGCCCCTGCATCAGGCTCT
This sequence comes from Cricetulus griseus, assembly GCF_003668045.3. NCBI lineage: Eukaryota > Metazoa > Chordata > Mammalia > Rodentia > Cricetidae > Cricetulus > Cricetulus griseus. The sequence goes on along the minus strand of NC_048600.1, from coordinate 35,980,169 downwards.
TAAACCTGCCAGAGAGGCCCCGCCCACCGGTCCCACCCACCGCCGCTTTCGGTTTCTCTTTCCGGCGAGTCTTTCGGGTCCACTGTTTCGCCTCCTGCGGCTTCCCCTGGATACGGTCTTCTAGCTCTGTCTTACCCCGCACCTGCCCTGATTGGGACCTCTGCTTCCTGGGGTTCTGGCTCTGCCTGGAATCTTCTGGCCCGTGTCTGGGATAGCCACCTTAGGACCTGGTGCCCGCTCTTTTGCTCTGGCCACCTTCGCTCCACATCCCGGCAGCTCTCCGGGTGGGATGCTCGGGCGTCGCTGACACTCCTCCTCCCCTCCGGGTGTCTGCGTCCTCCTGGTCAGGGCTCCGCCTTGCCTGGAGTCTGCGCCCCCCTAAGAAGCTCCTCCCTGCCAGGGTTCTTCCCGCCCAGGACCCGAAGGCCTTGGCAATCTCGGCCCATCTAGGAGCCCAGCGACCCAGTCCTGAAGCCCGGCGGGGCCGCCGCCCTCCCTCGGAGCCTCGGAGCCCAACGCGCGGGCCCCTCCCGTTGGCCACCCGGCCTGGCCTTGGCTTGGGCTTCCCAGGAAGCGGTGGCCTGACCGCAGAGGCTTCAAAGGAAGCCTAAGGCGGTGCGGGAGGGGCGCCCCCGCTCCCGGCCGACTTCCTCGGAAACCGGGTGGGGTTGGGCTGGGTCCCCAGCGGCCTGGACTCACTCTCCCTGCACTCCTACTACGTGAGCAACTGGAGAAACTGAGGCCCGGGGCGGAGCTGTGATTTACAGTGACTGGACCAGACGAACCAATGCGAAAAAAATGAAACTGCCTCCCTACTCTCCCGACTCAACCTTACAGACGCCCTCAAGGCTCCAACAAGCATCTGCCTGCGCAAGGGCTCCCCTGCTCCGTGTACACCTTGGGCTTGGGATCCAGGCGGTCAGATCTATCATTAGGACACTGTGTGGTTTCGTGATTCAGTTTGTCCTGGAAGACCATGAGTAGATGCCTGGCTGGTGGCGATGTTTATGAATGAAGGCGGGTGAGGAGGTTCGCGTGCAAACTTCGGTGTCTCGCAGTGACGCACACTGCCCTCTACAGGCTTCTCTCGGATTGCTGCCAGTCGGCGAGCCTGAAGCTCTGCAGCTAGGTCCTCCTGGTCTCCCTCAGTTTCCCCAGGCTGAGCCCAGAGCTCCACATTTCATCCTAAGCACAACTAAATGTCATTGTCTTGAGCTCCTTGATTTTGTGTGGCTGGGGCTGGTAGTCGTCACTGGGATTACAGGCAGGCATCACCATGCTTGGTTTATGCAGTGCTGGGAACTGAACACAGGGCCTTGTGCATGCTGGACAATACCAACTGATCTATACCCCCTGCCCGAGTTAAGCAAAGCTCTACCATCGGAATCCCATCCCAAGCCTACTGTGTCCCTTTTAGACACCCCAGCCCAGGGAGTATAGACTAGAGCACTGTTGGTACAGCATCCCTTGGGACTTGGCAACAGGAGAGCTGGCGCTGAGGTGGGCCTGCCAGAAGGTGGCAAGGCTGGGCTGGCCTCTGCAGGCCTGCCTCCCTGCCAGGCTCCTTGGCAAGCCTTTGCAGAAGAAACCCTATAAATAGCAGATGGCCCTAGGCCTCTCACTACCCCATTCCCATTGGCAACTTGAGCAGTCAGAGGGCTTGTCCTCTCACCCCTGCCCTGGCTAGCCTCCCATCCATCCTTAGGGAACCATACTTTTACTTCCTTTGCTGTGACCTATTGGCTTAGGCTGACGGGATAATCCCAACGAAGCCATGAAGACACTGTACAGCCAGGGTTCTGCCCCCTGATGGTCTCCATTTGTCTAGAGGGGCCCTGTCATTGTCTCACTGCATCCCTAAGCATAGGGAAGCTCCAGGGTCCGGCAAATGAGCTCTATACCTTCCCTGCTGTGTCTTCCAGCCCATTCCCCTGTACCCTGACATGGCTGCAAAGTCCAGCGTGAGTCAAGTGGAGCCTTTGGATGCAGTTTTCCTCACAGCCTACATTGCAGACAACTCAGTTTCAGTTTCTAAAATCGAAACCAAATCCAGATGCCAGAGGGAAAAAGAAATGTGCTGAGCAACATAGCTTCCTGACCTGGGGGCCCAGAGCAGAGTGCCCTGGAACTCAGGGCTTTATGCTCTTGCTCTCCACCCCAAAGTTTTGGGGTCGGGATGCAAGACGGAGAGGATTTGGTTTCTCTTTCCAGCTTTGACAATGTCATTCTGGGAACTGCCCGATGTGTGTGATTTTGAAAGTGCTCTTTGCCCAACACTCCTGGAGGGGGAAGGGTACCAGGCTCCCATATGGGAGTACTGCTGATGGGAGAGACTGGGTAATTGTGAGCCTGGGCACACCCACAGATTCCACAGAACACCTGGGTCTCCCAGCAAGGGAATAGGGGCAAGTCTGGTGGACAGCCAGTCGCAACATACACAGGCATCAGCACCACTTTCAGGAATCAGTTTTTCCTTGGGAATTGAACCCTGGGGTGTGCCCATGAATGCACCAAGGCAATTGGTTATTCTTTGTGCCACATTTGGATAGGGAAACACACACGCACACACACACGCGCGCGCGCGCACAAAAGCAACTGACTCAAAGATATCTTCCAGGGTACAAGCTTTAATCCATGTTGCATAGAAATTGCTGCAGTGACACGTTCCTGTAAGGTCAGCTTCCTCCCAACATTCCCCTAGTCATGGCTGTCTCCGTTTGGGATCAAATGGACACAGGAACAACCTGGAGTGTTGTCTCACTTGTATCTTCTCCCTAAAAGACAGGAATGGGAAAGGGGTATTTAATGCTAGCTTCCCTTTCACTCCTCCCTCCATCCAAAAGCCAATGCTTGTCACACAGTCTCCCATTACTCCACGAGATAGGTACCTGAGCTACGCCTCTTAGCTCGGTGTGTCCGCTTCCGCCTCCTTCCTGCCTTTCTCTTGTTCACCTTCCCTTCCAAGGTCTTCCTGGTCTTGGAGCAGCTGGTGCCACGAGGACTGGACCTTGGAGTTGAGTATCGGGAGTGCATGGTTTGTTTGGGGTGCCTCGATGGCGGGCTGGGGCTGGGGCTGGAACTGGAGCTTGGGTGGGTTGCGTGGCTGCAGCTCTGGCAGTGATGGCTGCAGTTGCACTGGTTACAGATGTGACCTTGGGGCCGAGAGGAGCTGTGGGGGTGGGGTTGAGTGGTGGAGAGGCTCTGCACCTTGGTGTCCATGGGAGGCCACACTTGGAGGGGCAGAGACCTCCTCCTCCTCCTCTTCTTCCAGCAGGCCCAGCTTTGGGGAGCCCCCACAGCCCCTAGTTATATAGCTAGGCCAATTATGATGGCACAGGGCACAGAGGGTGACAGGTATGGCAAAGCCCTGCCCCTCGCCCTCTGCCCAGGGCGGGGCAGCCTTCAGGACCCTGTGGGTCAGCTTGTGTTGAGGCCACATCTCAGATATGCAGCCTCCTATTTCATCCGTCTGTTCACTTCTCCATATTCCAGTTTCCCTAGCTTTGCAGAGTGGGGATAATAAATCATTGTGCCTGCCTCACAGTGACATTGACATTGGAAATATTAACAATTGACATCGTGAGGTTTGGAGAGGACCAGTCTGCAGTCAGTGCTTCAAGGCCTCTTACAGATGCAGAATGTTCTTTTCCACCTAGCCACCTGGTGCCCAGGTGGGCAGTGAGGCAGTGTGCCCTGACTGGATAGCATCTTGGACCAAAGGCTTACAGTGACAAGGGGTTGGAATGGGCTTGCCTCCCCATCATCCCTTCCCAGGTGAGAGAGAAGTTGAGGGTTGGGTTCAAAGCTTAGTTTGCATTGAAGTCTGATCTTGGGTGTGCCACGGGGTTCCCAATGTCTGATATGAGCCCTTCCTTCCATTATTTTGAGCCTGGGATGCCATCCCAGTCCTGGCAGCCTCCCAGTGGGACTCTGTTCAGTCTCTGCTCCGGCCCCTAGCCTGGAAAAGAAAAGGTCAGGTTGAAGCTGGTGTGCTCTTCCCAATCTTCAGCCACTTTACCAGAGAGCTGCCTGTGTTCTCTAGTGCTTCCACAGCTCTGGTTCTGAGACACTGTTACCCTCCTGCCCACATGGCCCTGACCAAGCTTCTGTACATATACCCGAGACACTGTCTCTCATGGCCAGCATTTACTGGTATGGACCTGTGTGTGTGTGTATGTGTGTGTACACATTTCTCAGGAATGGTGTCGGAGTCTCCTTGAAGTCAGGTTTTTAGCTTGATGGCAAGTTAACCACTGAGCCATTTAACTCATCTGAGACAGTCTCAGTGAGCTAGCCTACAGCTGAGGGTGACCTCCTCCTGAGTGCTGGGATTGCAGGCATATACCACCATGCAGAGCTCGAATTTGATTTCTTAATAAACATGCCAGATGGCCCATTGTGAAAAGTGGTTTACTGAGCCCTGCCTAGTCTATCCATCCTTGTTTTTAGCCAGCTTTGCCTGGGAGCATCCCAGTAACTCCAGTTAGCAGGCTGAATGGTAGCTTCCTCTCCCTCCAGATCTGTGCGCACATTCTAAGAGCATGGAGCCTACCAATATGACCTTATTTATGGAAGAGGTATTTGCTAAGCACCACGGGCTGTGCTGGACCAGCTGGACTGGCCTTCACGTCAACTGGCAAGTGTGGCACAGGGGTTTGAACTGTAACAAGAGCCAGAGTAGAACACTTGCCTGGCACATACAAGGTCCTGGGTTTGACCCCAAGTTAAAGGCACAGTAACCATAAGCCCAAAATTTGTGGCTAGTGGCACCTACATCCAGAGTTGTATCATCTAGACTCCTCACCCCTGAAACATAGGCTCTGGCTCTGAGCTGGCTAGCAACCCAACCCTTCACTGTGTGGGGAGGAGACTGGACCATACCTGAAGGACTTTTGGGGGCCTCAATATCTTTTTACTGCTCATCCTTCGCAGTGCCCCACCAACCTTCCCCAGCCCCCCCAAGACATTGTGTACCCACCATGTTTTTTGACCCCCTCCCTGAGGACTGCCACTAGGTTCCACTACCCAGGTTCCCAGTGACTAAAAGGGAACCTCTGTAGCAGAGGAAAGCCAAGGGAAAGCCAAGGGAAAGCCAAGGGAAAGCAGGGCTCTTCCACAGGGAAGGTTGCAGACCCCGACTAGTGCAGGTACCAGGACCTGCCTTGCTGAAAAGGAGGTGAGGGAGGCAAAAGGATTGCACTAAGAAGCAGTGTGTGATTTGACCGACAGTGACCCCAAGTCAGCATTGCAGTAAAATGAGGACTCTACAGAGACAGTCAGCCAGCCTTTCAGAATGGATCCCCACCCTGGTGGCTGTTCTCCAGGCTCTCTCTTTCCTCTCACGCACGCACATGAAGGCAACAAGGGAAACCAGGAAAGTTCCTTGGAGACTCTTTATTTTCTGAATGTCCTCTTTTCTGGAGTGGCGATGGGCAACCATCGCCCGGCAGGCCTCAGGGTGGGTCAGGAGTGTGTCTGCTTGGGCTCGGGGCTCGGCTGGGCCTCGGCGTTGTCCTCAATGCTCTCCTGCTTCTCGGGCTCCATCAGCAGCAGCTTGCCTTTCACCGGGATCTGCTCCTCCTCCTCTTCTTCCTCATCCTCCTCTTCCTCTTCCTCATCCTCCTCTTCCTCTTCCTCACCCTCTGATGACAGGGAGAAGTTGTCTTGACTCACACAGGCCACGAGCTTCTTCATGGAGGACTCGTGGCCACGGCTGTGACCCGTGTTCTGGGCCGTGCCATGGCCGGTGCTGAGCTTGGCACAGCGGGAACCCATCACCCACTCCTGTCTCTCTGGACTAGGAGGCAGGCAACTTGGGCAGTGAGATGATGAGAGGCTAGTGGGTGTGGTACTGACCTCATAAACAGGTTCCAAGGCACCACCCTCCCCCACCCTGGAACTTGGAGCTCTGCTGACATTTCCATTTCCTCTGACATTCCCTATAACCTCGAGGCAGCTGTGCCTCCATAACTAGGAATGGTCCCGATCAGGTCCATGATGTTCATGAAAAGGATAGCAGCCAATGAGTCTCGTAAGCTTTATTTGGCAGGTGGCTCAGACAACATGGAACGGTGTTATGGCCTCGCGTGACGTTACTTGGGCAGGTGATTATTCCTTGGGCAGGTGACTTCCTGGAGGCTTAGTGCCTCCTACACCTCCTGCACCTGCGTCTTCTGCAGCCTTTGGGAAGAAAAGTTCTGGTTTGCTGTCTGGGAGGCAGCAGGGTAGATGGGAGCACTCCTGCCTTGCTGGGCAACACAGGTGGCCAGGGGTCTGAGGTTCTTGGGTGCTTACATCTGCGATGGCTGCAAGAGCAACGATGGTGTCTGGTGGTGGTGGTGGCAGTGTGTCCTCCCATAGTCCTCCACATGCTCTGGGCTCAACCCTTGCCCCTGCCCCTGCTCTTCATGCCCATGTTCTTGCCCAGGCCCCTGGCGCGGATGTTCACTGGGTAACAAGCCATAGTGCCAGATCAAGAGGCTCTGGGCTGAGGCTTCAGCTGACCTGGATGGGAGATGGTCTGATCCCCCACTGTGACCTGTTGGCCCACCCCCAATTATTCCCACCCTGCCCAGTCCCCTCTGAGGGCGGCACAGGCAGGGTTTGCAGCACTGGCTCAGAGAGCAAGTTTCTCAATTACCAATCACAGCCCCTGGAAGCCCTGTCTTTCATTCACACACAAGCCGGCCCCCATGGGCTTAACCGAGAAGGGATCAGGGATGGGGCAATTTCTTGTTCCTGACCAGTTGGCCTAGCATACTGAAGTCGGGACAGTCAGTATGACTGGGACCCAAGACCTCCCTCGTGTCTGCCATTGCCACGATGATGCTGCATCTTCCCTAAGCCCTTCTGAAGAGGTGGCTGGGGGGCATATTGAGGTTTGACGTCCTCCCCACTTGGTCACTCATCTCCCCTTACCCACATTCCCCCAAGAACCGAGAGGCAGGAGTGAGGCGTGAGTGGGATGAGTTTTCAACATTTATTGACAGGTGGCATTGTTCCTTAGCAGGCTCCTGTTTTTCCTCGGACGGTGGCATTTTCAAGATGTGGCGAGAGGCTCTTGAAGTCTGGTAAATTTTCAGGCAGGAGTTTTGATGGACTTGCTATTCTGTGCATCTAGTACCTTTTACACCTTAGGGTGTATGTACGGCGGCGGCGGTAACACCCTAGGGAGGCAAGAAAGATGGTGAGGGAGATCTCAGGCTGTGCCCAATCCCTGGACACCAGCCCCTGGACCCAGCCCAGCCCCCTGCTCACTTCGCCTCCTCCTCCGGCAGCATCGCCTTCTCCGTCTGCGACATCTTCGCCTGCGGCGGCGGCATCTGCTCCTGCTTTTGCTGCGGCAGCATCGGTATCTGGCCATGGTGCTAGCTTGGCCGGGAGCTGGCTCAGAGCAGGGGGCACCACCTGGGTCGAGCCAGCCAACCTGTGAGCAGGTGGAATTATTCGGGCTGTGGCTGGAGAGTCAGTACCAGCTTCCTCTTATAGACACAAGGGGCCCCTGGGGATTGTGAAGTCAAAGAGGGCCAGGACCTCACAGACCATGGCCAGTGAGGACCTGTACCATGTCCAAATATGGGCATGAGAGGGGTGGGCAGGGTTTTGACATCAGCAGTCGCCTGTGTCACAGTCAAGAAGTGACAAGGATGGCACCCTCTTGAGCATTCAGTCATTCATTCAACTTAGGTGCCAGTGAGAGCCTACCACATGGTTGCTTCCAGGCAAGGCCCTGACAGATAATCCAAGGGTAGGCAAGTGGGCAAAAGAGCCATACAAAATGGAACTGTGAAAAAACACATCTGCAGAGTGCCCAGAGGGAGTTTGCTGAGGGAATGTGACCTCAGGAAAGTTAGTGAAAGCCCCAACAGGACACTAATAAATGAATCCAGAGGGTCCCAGAGCTGCAGGAGGGATTAGCTCCAGTGAGAACACTGGGGCCCACCATGTCAGGTACATCATGTAGCTGCATGGGTGCAGGCCAGTTTTTGGACATTACTAGACAGGAGATGAATGTGGGTGATGCTGTTGGCCCCTGCTTCCAGGAGAAGTTCCTGTTGGTTGATTCCACCTTGGTTGCTGCACGGCCTAAGAGGAAAGCCGAAAGGCCGGTGGACAGGAAGCAATGGAAGGGAGGAAGGCCCAGCAGGTGAGGGAGGCAGCGTTGTGGGGCTGCCTGAGATGGAATGCAACCTGCCCCATGCCCCTGCGAACTTTAGGTTTGGCATCTGGTCACAGAAAAAGTGGCATGGGATGAGAGAAGCTTTGTTGTGCTTTCTCTAGGAAGCCAGAGGCCATCAGTATCCTGGCTCTGGGGACACACTGGTGGGCAGAGGAGTGATAGACATGCTCTTGCCAGCTGCTTGTGTCTAAAGATGCAAAGGGGCCTGGAAGACAGCAGTGAGCAGATGGATGGAGATGTGAATAAGTGGCCAATACGGGAAAACCTCAAAGCCACCTCTCTCCTTATCAAGGACTCTTTGGTTTTCACTCTGCCTTCAAGTACTTTTTGTTCTCATTGTTGCCTCACCATCCAAGAACAGTGCTTCCCAAGACAGTTATGCAGTTTGTGAACTAAAAGCTTCTAGGCAAGGGAAAGCTTCTAGGCAAGGGACTGAGGAGAGGGTGGAAGTCCAGCCCAGGGTTTGCTTGTGAATTCAGGCCCCAGACCTGGTGTTTCTCCCACAGGACCTGTCTTTATTCTAGTTCCATAGCCCAGAGCTTGAATTTTCAAGTATAAACAAAGGGGATGGAAGGCTAGCCTTGGCCTTCTGGAGACTAGCCACACCCACTGTCCAGACACAAAGGAAAAGGGGGAAGGATAAAGGTGTTACTGTCTTGTTAAAGAGCTGTCTCAGACACCTCCTAACCACTGCCCATGATCTCCCACGTGGCTTCAGAGCTCTTCAAGCCTGGGAGAAAATGAGGCTCCAAGGAAGTGGGGAGGGTGCATTCCAGAGAACTAGGAAGCTCAGGCTCCCCACGTCCAACCCACAGAGAGGTGTCTGAAGATCAAACTTCAGGCTACTAAAGGCTGCAATGGGTAGAACTGAGTAGGCTAGGATCAGTGTTCACTGAATAATTCCTTCTCCATCAGCTTGGGGTTCTATGCAGGGCCCACACTTAGCTGGTGGACATTGTGCTTCCCTACCTCAGGATATCATGCCTTCACCAGTCATTGAAATCCTCCACGCTGGAGATCCCCTTCCCCAACCCTGGCCCTGCCATCAACTCACTCATTTTTGTCAGAGTGGATTAGTGAGTACTTTATACTTTGCATTATTTTATTAGTTGCTTTTCTTGTTGCTGTAGCAGAATGCCTAACAGAAGCAACTTCAGGTATGAAGGGAGTTTATTGTGATATCTTGACTCAGTCTCAGGTTTTTCAACCCATGATGGGAGGAGAGACATGGCAGCCGGGCAGTTCTGTCTGCAGTGGTGGGAGCTTGTAGTGTGGTATGACAGTTGATACTGTCAATTTGGCAGGATGTAGAATCACTGAAGAGACAGGACTGTGAGCATCTCTGTGTGGGCATTTCTAGGCTAGGTTAGCTGACATAGGAAGACCCATTCTAGATGTGGGCAGTGCCTTCCCTTGGGCTGGGGTCCTGGACTGAGAGAGAGAGTGGGCTGAGCACCAGCGTTCATCTCTCTCTGATCAGCTGCCTCACCCATCATGATGGGCAGCACCCTCCTCACTATGCACTAAACAGACTCTCCCTAAAGATATTTTTAACAGTGTTGATACAGACAACTGAACATGTGGCTTTTCCACATCTTTATGAATCAAGAAGCAGAGACCTTTAGACCAGAATTGGAGGTGGGCACAACCTCCAAAGGTCACCCTAGTGATCTGTGTCTTACCAGCTAGGGTACATATCCCAAAGGTTCCATAACCTCTCAAGATAGTGCCATTATCCAGGGACCAACTGCTCACACACAATACTTCTGTCACTTCACATTCAGATTTTAGCGGTCCTAAGCCGCCTTTGGACCCTTCTGGCTCTTCCAGACTCATTGTGTGTTACTTAGTCTGGTCCAAGAACTACCACATCTCCAGGCAGCTCCCTCAGAGTGGCATTAGAAACCAAGATGTGGGCACAGGGTGCTCAACCACAGGACACTGCTGCTTATAAACACTCTTAACAATGAATCTGTGTGTGTGCCCCATGGCTATAATTTTTTTCTAGATATGTGAAAGTGTGTATAATCATTTCCATATGTAACTGGGATGGTTCATTGTGACTGGAACTCTGACTGCATTGAGAGCCAAAAAATGTGTGTGAAGTTCTCAGAGCAGCTTAGATCCAGAGGGCCCCCATGGTGAACAGTTCAACCCTCATTAGAGTCCCAATTTGATGGGGCTGTGGAAGATGGAGCTTGGTTAGAGGAAGTGGTTCACTAAGGGTAGATCCTCTCAGCTACATGAAGCCTGGGTCCCTTTCCTGTATTCCCACCTCCTCAGCTTCCTATCTGACCGTGTGTGTGTGTGTGTGTGTGTGTGTGTGTGTGTGTGTGTGTGTGTATGTGTGTGTAGAATTTCACATAACTCTGCTACCATGATGTTCTGCCCAAGCCCATGAGACCAGAGACCATGGTAATGACTTAGTGGGCCCCCAGATGCTGAAGTGACAGGTGTGGACCGCCAAGTCCCTCCCTCATCCATTGTGATTTAAATAAAGCCTTTTGGCTGGATAGCACCATCCCTATTTCTTTCCTTGGAGCTGAGACCCTGCAGGAAGACTTTTCCTTCCTCCTGCTTGGGGCTAGAAGCCAGATCTCAGCTTGCTGGCAGAGGGCTCAGCCACAGAGCTACAGCTTCCCTCCATTCTATTCCTCTCCTTTTTTCCATGACTACTGACTCCTACAATTTCCAAGTTCACCTTCCTATGATCACACATGTGTCTTCAGCAGCGCTAGTGTCCTCTGGGATCTTGGAAGCTGAGTGTCTCCACATGATGAAAAGTGTTTTGGGGTGTTGGGGTTTTAGCCTGGCATTATGTCCTATGTGTCACACTCACATTAGCTGTATTCACTGAGAGGAGTGGGGGGAGAGGAGAGAAAGGGGGGAGAGAATGTGACTTATAAGAACCTATGTGAAGGAGAAGGAGATGGCAGTCTCTATGGCGGTCACAGTGCTGAGGGTGTCTTCCACAGGAAAGCTGTCTACGTCCCTCAAACCTCCATCATGTCTTTGTGTGTGTGTGTGTGTGTGTGTGTGTGTGTGTGTGTGTGTGTGTGTGTGCCATGTCTGCATGTGTTCAGGTACCTGTGAGAGCAAGTGTTTGTGCTTGTGTGAGTACGAGTGTGTGCCTGCAAAGTCACATGTCAACATTGAATATTGCTCTTTGGGAACCATCTACCTTGTTTTCTTGAGCCATCTCCCCAACCCTTGTCATTTCTTCATGGTGGAAACATTTGTTCTTCCTTCTTGTGGGTGTTTGAGGGCATGCTGTTTGAGGACAAGAAAAGAACAAGCCAGAAGTGTGGGTCACACACTCACTTTCAGTCCAGCACTCAAGACAGTAAGATCTCTGAGAGTTCCATACCAACCAGGGCTACATAGTCAGGCTACTTAGACCCTGCCTCAAAAAAAGCAAACAAACCAGGCATAGTGGTTAGTGCCTATAACCCCAACGCTGAAGGTTGAGGCAGGAGGATTGCCATGAATTCAAGAGCAGCCTAGTCTACACAATGAGACCCTTGTCAAACAAAGCAGGAGGCTAGGGAGGTGACTTGGTGGCTAAAGTGCTTGCTTTGCAAGTATGAGGACCAGAACTTGGACCTTCAGAACACACATAAAAGCTGGGTAGATGTGGTGGCCATCTGTAATCCCAGCATTCAGAGGCAGAGATGGGGAGGGGTCCCTGGGGGCAAGCTGGCTAGTTAGACTAGATGGGATTGGCAAAGTCTGGATTAATGGAGAGACCCTGCCTCAATAAAGTGGAGTGTGACTGAACAACCTCAGGCCTTCACACATGCTCACACCTGACATATCCCCACACATTCGTGTGGACACATATATAGAGACATGCACATCACACACATACATGCAAACAAACAGTAAATAAAAGAATAAGGAGCAGGGTCTGGAAAGAGTTCAGTGGGTAGAGGCTCCTGCTACCAAGCCTGACAACTTGGCTTTAATCTCTAGGACCCACATGGTGGGAGGAGAAAACCGACTACCACAAGTTGTTCTCCAATCTTCACACTCCCACTGCAGTATGTCCATGACCACACACAGAATACAAAATAAACAATAGTGTGATAAGAAAACAAACCCAAGAGGAAGTCCAGTGTCCTGGCTCCAAACTGTTAACCCAGTATTTGGGAGACAGGAAGGAGGTTCACAAGTTTCAGACTAGCCTGGGCAACACAGTGAGACGCTGTCTCAAAAAAGCAAACAACAGGAAAGCTTAACATTTGAGGAAGGCAGTGCAGTTGACTAAGTGATGTGGTGGAGAGACCTAGAAAGGCCCTGAAGGAACCCACTGCCCTAGATCTTGATGTGAGTGGTAAAATACAGTCAGCTATCTGGTACATAGCCCCTGTGTGCTCCTCAGAGATGAGCCAGGCAGGCTCTGGGGCCCTGCACACCCACAGGTCCCATAAAGCACTTTTCTGACAGGAAAGAGAAACTCAATGGCCAGCTGGGGTTCATTTGCACTTTCTCTGCTCCACCCCTCCCATCCCCCCCTCCCCCACCCTCCTCGCCCGCCTGCCTCGGCCTGGTGCCTGCTTTGTGGTTGGCTGTAGCAGCTGGCTGCTCTAAGGCAAAGAGGCCATCAGCAGTCCCAGCCAGCCCTCTGCATAAGTGTACAGGATGGCTGCAGAGTCTGGGGGAGCCCAGGACAGCTGTAGAGCTGGGGAAACACTGCACAGTACCCATAGCCCCAGCAGCAAATTGCTTCATACTCAGGCAATAAGATGTTCCTTCCAGCAGCAGCCTGCTACAGGAATTCAGTGTGAGTCAAGGCCTCAGTTTCTCCATCTGCAAAAGGGTGCTAAAGCCCCTTTCTTGCACTATATATAGTAATAGAAATATCTGTGCTGGGGCATTGGTGTATGGGATGTCAGAACAGGAATGCAGAAATACAAATGGCTTAAGAGGGACTATTGTTCTGGATTAAAATAGAAAGAAAACCAAACCCTGCCCAATATACTCATATGAAAAGAGAGAAGAGCTGGCAGAATGAAGACTGCATCTCCTATTGCTATCCAGGTTGGGTTACAGGAAGGGGAATAAACACAAGACACACAGCCTTTGTCCTACAAGTCACAACATGTATGAGCAGTCTCTCTACAGTTAAAACAAAATAAAAACATGCAGTGAGAGCCGAAATCTGAGACCCAAGCATGCATGAGGAGATCCTTCTGGAACACCTGTGAGTACAGGCCCCCAGGCCCAGACACGAGGTCATGAGCTTAGGAACTATGAAGAGAGGGGACTGTACCACTTGTCTCCCACACCTCTTTTGTTCAGGAAAAAAAATTAGATTGGAATCATCCCCAGTCCAAGGAGAGTACTCTGAGGTTAGTCCTTTCTGGCTCAAGGAGTCAGAGTGGCACTCAGCCCCAAGCCCTGGAAATGCTCATGTTAGATGGACCAACTGAGGCTGGCAGAGATAAACCAGCTATGAGCTTACGGAGAGTGGGCTATGGTTCCCTGGACCTAGAGATGTGAACAAGCCCTGTAGTGATATTTATGATTTATTAAAACTTGTCTGAGGATCCAGAAAGCAAAGTCAGCCACAAGCCATAGAAGCCAGGCACACACCTTTAATCCCAGCAGCCAGTAGCTAGGAAGAGGTGGTTTACACATTTAATCCTAGGACTCAGGAATAAGAGGTAGATGGATCTCTGTGTTCAAGAGAGAGTAACAGCTCACATGCCCTTAATTCCAGCACTAGAGGGGTATAAAAGACAGATGCAGGGTCTTCAGTATTGAGTGGGAGGCATTGATTCTCCAGTCACATTGAGGATTCCCCAGCCATGCTGAGGAGAGGTTACAGTCAGGCTTGGTGAGAGCTCATGGAGACAGGATCAGCCCTTTCAGCCTGAGGTAGTGGTAAGAGCTAGTGGCTGGCTGCTTTGCTTTTCTGAACTTCAGCTTGAAGTTTGGACTCCAGTATTAGTCTCTGGATCTTTTATTTTTCATATTACGGAACCCCAAGGTAGAGATTTTGACAGATGAACATAAATTCCTCCAAGGAAAGGGCCAAATAGGTCCCCAGCTGCAAATGCCAGGTCTGGGTCAGAGAGCACGAGAGAAGGAAAAGGATCTGTAAGGTAGAGTCTAAGCTTCTGTTTCCTCATCCAGCAGGGTGAGCAGCACTAACTTTGCAAGCTTCAAGTAAAGTAGAAAGCAACAGAGTGGGCTAGCAGGTGTACAGCAGGCAGGGGACAGTGGCCATGCAGGAAGTTTTCTTCCTGTCCCAGCTTTGTCAGTGTATTCTGGGTACAGGACTTGGCCTCTCTTTGATGCATCTATTGACACTCTGAGACTGTGGAAATAACTCAGGCAGTAAAGTGTTCACATCCCCAGTGTGGGGACCTGAGTCTAATTCAAGAACCTACATAAAAATCCAGGTGTAGAGGCACACCTGTAGTCCCAGGACTGAGGAAGCAGAGACAGGAGTATTCCTGGCACTTGCTGGCCTACTCCGTGGTTCCAGGTTCAGACCTTGTCTCAAAAACTAAGGTGGAAAGTGATTAAGGAAGACACCAGATGTCTGTCTCCACACCCATGTGTACACATGCCATCAATAAAAATTCACATTCCATAGATACTTATTAAGTGCCTATGATGTGTCAGGTACCAGGCAGGAGCTCCCTACCTCAGTTTCCTCTCAAGAGACCATAGTGATGGTCCTTGCCTTGTAGGAGTGTTAGGAGAGTTCAATGTCTGGCATTCAGGGTCCCCCAGATGTTGGCAAGCTGATTAGGGAGGCAGGGAGCACAGGCATAGCCTGACCTGTCAGGTGGGTTTTAAAACCAAGTCCTCCTAGCCCTCAGTTTCTGGTCCTCTGCAGTGCTGTTCCTGCACAGGCCACAGCTTCTGGTCCTCTGGAGTTGTGAATGCAGGGTGCATGCAGCTCCTCTGCACCTTTTCCTCCACAAAATAACTGAAAATAACTTGTAATTGAATCTTTTCACTGCCCCTAGCAGGGTTGCAGTCTTGGGCACTGTGCTTGCCAAGTCCACTGCTGACATCAGCCATGACTGGCTTTTACTAGGTTGTAAGTCGCCTCTTCTTGGAAAGAAAGTTCTAGAAACTAACGGTTGCCAGCAAACAGAGGCTCTCTAAGGACAAACTTTTCCATCCTTCATCACATTGCCTATGAAGCATGCTTCTTCCTCTCTTTTTCCAAGATGAGGACTAGAGGCCTCACAGATTCTGCAGATGAACATGACTGTCTAGGAGTCTGTAGGCAGGACAAGGTGACTACATCAAGTTAGATACACTCACATCTGGAATTCCCAAACCATGGATTGCCCATACCAGCAGCCCAAAGAGGCCAAGATTTTTTTCAAGGTCACAGTAATTGATTTAAAATCAGTGTTTGATATTCCCCATAATCAATATAAAATGCCAGCAAGTTCCCTGTGGACATAAAGCCATGACTGCCTTCTATTCAAGTCCTGGGACTGTGGTCACAAATGTTTGGTGAAGAAATCAAACTGTGTGGCTTCAAACAACAGAAGTTGTTTCTGCCAGCTCTCAAGGTTCTGGCCAGCTCTTGCTGAAGCCTCTGGACAGAGTTCCTCTCTGGGCTGTCCAGTTCTGGCTATTGTTGACAAGCTTGGGACTCTCAGCTAGTATCTGCTCTCATGTCCACCTCAGCCTCCAGCAGCCCTCTTTGTCTGGCCACTTGAGGTGGAATTGGAGCTTAATCCAGAATAGTGCTATATATATATATATATATATATATATATATATATATATATATATATATATATATATCCTCAGCCTCACCTGGGGCATGGTGGCACATGGCTTTAGTTCCAGCACTCCAGAGGCTGAGGCAGACAGAGTTCAAGGCCAGCCTGGTCTACATAGTGATTTCCAGAACAGCCAGAGTTACATAGTGAGACCCTGTCTAGAAAAAAAAAAAAAAAAGATCCTCAGCCTACCACATCTGTACACATCCTGCCTCCCTCCACATAGGGTGGACATCAGAATGTTGGGGGCCAGAACATTGACAGATCTTTGGGATCCCACTATACATAGGATACAGATAAATAAATGCTCAAAGGAACCAGAGGAAGCTGCTAAAGAGAAAACCAAGTGTTAAGCATGGCCAGCTATAGCATGTGACCACACATGGTGCATGCACATCTACAGGCACTCCGTCTGTGAAACCCTCAGGTCTGGGGAGACGCTGGAGTGCCCCAGTTTTGAGGGTATCTCAATAAACACTGGCAGGCTGCAACAGGGTCCCATCTCTGAGGACTCTGTTATGGCTCCTGGAGTCTCCTATGTTTGACAAGCAAACAAACCTGTGACATGGTGGCTTCAACCTTTCTCCTTCCTTGGGCTTAGAGTGTCTCCACCCTCACCCTTGCACCTCTAGACAGTACTTTGTAGAATGTGCTGTATGCACCCCTGGGCCCTTTCAGGCCCTGGAGTCTAGATCCTATTGCTGTCTCGGGGTCTCCATAGGCTGTTCCCTCTTCCTGGAATGCTTTTCCTCACCTTAATGAGGTCTCTTTTTATCCACTGAGATCTTGGTGAAAGGTGATGAGCCTGTCCTACAAGCTCAGGTATTGCCACTTTGACACCCACTCTCAGTCCCTGACTCAACAGTAGATCAGGGACTGATGGATGCCTGATCCTCCCTCACCATCTATTTGTTGCTGCCTCCACATGCCATCTTGGCGTAGCTCACCCCAGTACTGAGCAGGGGCTCGGAGGAGTGTGCCAACAGTGTGGTTCTCATTGTTCCCCCACAGGCTCAAGGCTCAGTGGCAGCTGTCAAAGAATCCCCAGAGTTGGAAGCAAACTGTGGTCCCCACAAAACTATTTTCCTGGGAACAGGGTCCCCTGCTGTACACAGATTCTCAGTGAGGCTGACATTGCTGTAGGACCAAGAGAGAGAGGTCTCTGTGTTCAAAGTTGCAATGAAGAGCCAAGTTTGATGGTGCACACAGAGTTTGAGGCTAGGCCTGAGCTGTATGAGACCTTGTCTCCAAAAACCAGCCAACCAAAGTAGCAATGAAAATGGCACAAGCCTTGCCTCTTTCCCTTTTTGCCCTCATTTTAACCTCCTTGTCATTGAACATCTAGGGACACTAAGCATCAAAAGACAAGGACTTGGAGCCTCTCTGTGGTGCCAGGTATGCAACAGGGACGCCACTGATGTGCTGGAAAGTCGGATGCCACCTCAGCTGTCTGTGGACCCTGGATTTAAGAGGTGCAGTATCAGCCAAGAGTAATAGCACATGCCTTAATCTCAGCACTCAGGAGGCAGAGGCAGGCGAATCTCTGTGAATTCAAGACCAGCCTGATCTACAGAGCAAGTTCTAGGACAGCCAGGGCTACGCATAGAAACCCTGTCTCAAAACAAAACAAAACAAAACAAAACAAAAAAGAAAAAGAAAAAGAAAAGAAAAGAAAGAGGTATAGTGTCTACCACCCTGGACTGGAGGAGTGATAACACTGGGGAAGTCTCAGGCAGGGAGTGTCACCTGGAAGTCAGTGCAGAGCTGGCTCCCTTCCCTGACTCCCCAGGCACATGATGGAATGTCATCCAACAATAAGGAGGAGTAGACTTTATTGTCCCAGCCCTGTATAAATGTCATGCTGGTGAATCTGGGGAACATCCCACAAAGCCAGTTGAGTAAATGCTCCTATTTAAAGGAAGGTGCCAGACTCGAGAGATGACAGCTGGGGAAGGGGGTGATTCTAGATGGCCACAGGGTGTCTTTTGGGGGTTATAGAATGTTCTAGAGTTGGCTATGATACTGGTCACACAGCTCTATACGTAAGTGAGCATGTGAGTGGGGTCACCAGGCACTTATACACGTGTGTAAAAAGCAAAAATTGATCTCCTGTGTCTTCTATCACCCCACCTCGCTTTTGAGACAAGGGTTTGTGGCTGAATCTGGAGCTCACCGATTGGCTGGGTAGACCAGTGGATTACAGACTTATATTTGGCTTTTTACATGAGTGCTAAGGATCTGCATTCAGATCCTCAAGCTAGTATGGCAAGCACTTTACCAACCAAGCCATCTCATCTCCCTAGCCCCTATATTTTGTCTTTTGTTTTTGAGGCAGGGTCTCATGTAGCCTAGGCTTGCCTTGAGCTTACTATGTAATGATTATGGCCTTGAACATCATATCAGGACCTCCTGCTTCTATATCCTGTATGCAAGGATTTCAGACTTGCACCACCATACTCAGTTTATGCAGTTCTGAGGATCGAACCCAGGGCTTTGTGCATGCTGGGCTACATTCCCAGACCCTAGAAACACTTTAATGGGACAAAGTATGCATCACGTAGATTATACCTCAGTAAATATATGAAGCTGTCCTAGCTCCAAGGAGCTTCAAGGAACAAAGAGGACCTGCCCAGACGGATATGCTTCCTTGGTGGCCACTGGCCCCTTCCCCACCCTTGTAGTAAAACACAGCCCTCTGGGACAACCTCAGCCAGGAAGCCTGAGAGGGTGACCAGGGGGACTGCAGAGTACTAAAATGCAGGGTCCCCTGCAAGAGCGGTGTGGTCTGGTGATGCCATGGGGGATCTCTGCTGTCCCTTATAAACTGTGAAGCTTGGAGACACCTCTGTCCAGACCTTATGCTGGGGTCTTGGAGCCACTAACCCCTTGGCCCAGGGTGCACAAGTTACACCAATCGAGTGGCTCTTAAAGACACACAGTCCTGTTGGAAACCAGCTCTACACAGCACATTAGGGAGGAGCAAAGCAGAGGGAAATGACCCGTATGAAGGGCCTGGGCCTCAGGATCACATCATTCCCTTGGTAAGAGGCCCTTGCCCAGCTTGGACTCTGGAAGACATGCCATAAGCCTGTGGGAACAGAAGAAGCCTTCACATCTTGGTGTCTTCTGGGAGCTTGGTAGAGTCTGGGACTACTGCCATGCTCCCAGAGAATGACTGCTTAGAGACTCGGTTTTCTGAGTCTGGGTTATTGTGTGCTTGGGGCTGGCACCTGAGGGAGTCCGTGATAGTGACATTAGTTGACACTGTGAATTTCTCTGTGCCAGGCCCCTGCTGAATGCCCAGAGAATCCACACATCCTCTCACCAGTGCCTTAGGAGAGTCCTGAGGTCCTTTACATATACAGAGGATGTGAATCAGGATGGGGGCAGCACTCACAGAAGGAGGGAACCTGCCCAAGGTCCATAGCTATTCTTTAATCCTCTCTGGCCTATTGTTCTGCCTGCCCCATTCCTTGTCACTTTTGTAGGTGGCATAATGGACTAGAATGATGGTGTTTGTAACTGTGCTATGAAGAACTGCTGGGTGATGTTTTTGCTCTTTTAATTAGCTTTTTGGACATTTTTGGCTTTTGGCTTTTTGGGAGGCCCACCATCCAGCTCCCAAATAAATCACACTTGGAGGCTTATTCTTAGTTATGAGTGCCTGGCCTTAGCATGGCTTGTTTCTTGCCAGATTTTCTTAATTTAAATTATCCCATCTATCTTTGGCCTCGGGGTTTTTATCTTTCTTTATTCCTGTATACCTTTTCTTTCCTCTTCCTCCATGTCTGGCTGTGTAGCTGGGTGGCTGGGTGACTGGGTAGCTGGGTGGCTGGGTGGTTGGGTATCTGGGTGGTTGGGTGGCTGGGTATCCTTCTCCTTCCTCTCTCGTTCCCAGATCAGGAGACTTCCCCCAGAAGAAGAAGACTTCCCCCAGATTTCTCCTCATATTTATCCTCTCTGCCTGCCAGCCCTACCTATTTCTCTCTCCTGCCTCGATATTGGCCATTCAGGTGTTTTAGACAGGCGCAGTTACACAGCTTCACAAATGCAGCATAAACAAAAATCACACACCTTAATGTAATATTCCCCTACAGAGAACAACTACAAGGTAAGAAGCATCAGTGCCATCTGTAGTACATGCATAGACATAAGTGCTACATAAATGCACAGTGGCCCCAGTGTGACTAGTGCCACTAAAAAAGAGGCTCCAAAAGTCAAAGGTGGTTGTGCACACATGTGACCCCAGCACTTGCTTCTACAAAGGTAGAAGCAAGAGGATCGGGAGTTCAAGGCCAGCTGAGTTAACTGAGATCCCTGTCTAAAACAAAAACAAAAACACAAAGATAACTAGGAGGCTCTGAAGTTTGTTCATCCCTTCTGTCACTCAAGAACACAGTTGAAAGACGCTATCTGTAACCCAGAAAGAAACCTCAATATATGCTGGATCTGCCAGCACCTTCACCTTGGCCTTCTCAGTCTCCATAACTATGAGAAATAAATCTCTGTTGTCTATAAGCTATTCTGCTTGTGGCATTTTGTTATAGTGCCTGAACAAAGAATAAAATTCAGCTGTGGGAGGGAAAAAAAGGGTATTCTGACACAGACTTCATAGGTAAGACTTGAAAACTTTCTGCTAAGTGAAATGGACCAGGCAAAAAAAGATGACTAACTATATATAACTCAATTTACATATCTATGTACTTAGTAAAAACAGGAGTACAGAATGAGAAAGTGGAATGGAGGTTGCCTGAGGCTCGAGGGAGGGACAGGAGAGGCACTTCAGCTGGATTTAGAGTTTCATTTTCACAAGATGAAGCATTCTGGAAACTGTTCACAGCAACATGAGTGCCTTAATCGGCCAAGAATGGCTGATGAGAAATCTTATGTATTTCACTGTTACCAAAAAAAAAAAAAAAAAAAAAAAAGAAAGAAAGAAAAGAAAAGAAAGTCCATCAATGACCCAGGTGGAAGTGGTAGTGTACACCTTTAATCCCAGCACTCAGGTGCAGAGACAGGCAGATCTCTGAGTTTGAGGCCAGCCTGGTC
This sequence comes from Cricetulus griseus, assembly GCF_003668045.3. NCBI lineage: Eukaryota > Metazoa > Chordata > Mammalia > Rodentia > Cricetidae > Cricetulus > Cricetulus griseus. The sequence continues at coordinate 35,959,181 of NC_048600.1, read as the reverse complement.
TACAGAGTTCCAGGATAGCCAGGGCTACACAGAGAAACCCTGTTTTGAAAAACAAACAAAAAGAGTCACTGAGTAGGTTTGTGGCATAATGCAGCAAGTTGCAGCCCTTGAATGGACTCACACATGTGCACACTCTTCTGACTCCAGATCAGACTCTGCCACCAAAGAGAGTCTTTGCCTGCTTCTCACACATGGCAGAACTAGAGCCTGGTAGTGACTGACTCCTTGTGTCTGGTTCCTTCCTCTGAATAGCCGGCCGTGTGCTTCCTCCTGTTAATGGCAGCAGTTACAGCCCTGCCTTCTCACTGCTATGCAGCTCCTCTGTGTGCAGGATCACTGTTGGTTTGTCCTTCCTGCTGAGGTCTGCTCCCAGACTGGGGCTTTTGAGAACAGCACTTACAAGATTATCGTGTGCGTTTCTGTTCACCACTGTGCTACCAGGAGAAAGATGGAGAGGCATTATAAAGTGTAGGTCCCGGTGGCTTGAAGTCCATCTACTGAGGAGGCTGAGGCAGGTAGATTGCCTGAGCCCACACATCAGAGACCAGACTGGGCAACACAGTGAGACCCTTGCTCAAAACAGAAAGAAAGAACAAATGGGCGGGGGCTAACTTGTAGCTAGAGTGCTTATCTAGCACACTCAGAGCCCTGTGTTTGATTCCCAGTACCACATAAAGTGGAAACCCCCACTACCCAGGGGGTAACAGTGTAAGTTTCTGTTGCTATGACCAAAAGCAACTTGGAGAAAAAAGGTTTATTTCATTTTACAGGTCAAGGGAGGCCAAAGAAGGAACTGAAGCAGAACTATGAAGGAACAATGTTTATTGACTCATGATCAGCCATCTGCCTAGAGATGGCATTGCCCACAGTGGGTAGCCCCCTACATCAATTAGTAATCAAGAAAAGGCCCCATAGACACACCCACAGGCCAATCTGATGGAGGCAATTGCTCAATTGAGGTTCTCTCTTCCAAGTGTGTCACATTGGCAACCAAATTAGACACCTAATTGGCCAAGGGTAGGGTTAATAATGAAGCTCTGGCCACAGGCCAGGGGGTGGGGCTGGCAGTGGCGCCACCTCCTCCTCAGTCATATCCATGCTACGAATCATTGATTAGTCATAAGGATCCTAACAGAACAAAGTGAGCTTTTCCCAGTCAGCTTGTTCAGCTTGTGCTAGATGGCATGGAGTGCCAGTTCTCAAACTCTGGACCCTGACACGACAGTCTTGGCGCTTGGAAGAAATTTGGAAACTCAGATTCCACTTCATACCTACTGGGAGAGGTGTGGGGGAGGGGAGGAGAAAGGTGCCCTGCCAGGACAGGGCCTTATACTATGCATTTTCATTAGAGTCCCAAAGTGATGTGAGACTTAAGACCAGAGCCACTGCCCAGAGCAAGGTAGCAGCCATTGGGTGGCCACAAATTGCCCACTCTCTACTTGTGCCCCTCACAGTCAGGGTTCAACTGCCTGTTCCTGGTCTAAGGTTAAAGTCAAGTTTGGCTAGAAAACAATTTAATCCTGGGACTGAACTTGCAGGGAAATCAGCCAGCAGCAGCCAGGTCTCTTTCCAGAGCTTCAAGGCTGCCAGTCCTTTCTTGAATTTCACTTTCTGTTTCCTGGAAAGGTCTGGCTTTCCCTGTACCAGGCCCCGCCCAGAGTCCCACCACCCAGGCACCTACTGTACATGGTGCCCTATTCCAGTCTATCAGATAAGAAATGTCCCTTGTGTCAAGGTCAAAATTGTAGACACCCAGGCTGGTAGCCCTACCTCTGGAAGGCAGCCAAGTTTAAAGTGATTCAGCATAGCCATGCTGTGGTGGTAAACAGCTGGAAACAGCTGTATGCCCCGTGTGGTGGGTGAGATTGAACAACGGTGCACCCATACCACAACCCCAAAAAAGGCTCTGTGTACTGCTGGCAGGCACCCCTCGGAGGAGAGCAAGGTCCGGGATGTCGCCGATGCTCTCATTCCTCCCCTCAGTGGGGACATGCCATCCCGTGCCAGCAGTTAGTGCTGAACTGTCTTCAGGAGCCCTGCAACCTGGAGCAGTGGAGGAGCTGGTTTCTAGTCTGTGTTTCTGCTGAAGCCTGCAAAGGTGTGATGGTTGTGTGTTGTTTTTTGTCTGTATGTATGTCTGAAAGTCATGATGTAGTCAAAGATGACCCTGAGTTGCTGGTCGTCCTGCCTCCACTTCCCAGATGTTAGGCATGCATTATCACACTAGGTTTACATGGTGCTGGGGTTGGACCTTTGTGCTAGCAAGCACTTTACCAACTGAGCCACAATTCCAATCCCCATTATTGGTTTCAGAAAAGTCAGCAAAACCGTGGCTTTGATCTTGAGTTAGCTTTCTGGGCCATGGCTTGTGGTGCCCATGGTCTGGGAGAATTGAATTGGGTGACTGGGTTACATAGCAAGGACAGCCTGGACTATATATAAAACCCTGCCTTGCTGGTGGGTGGTGGTGTGGAACCTTTAATCCCAGCAGCAGGGAGGCAGAGGCAAATGGATCTTTGAATTTGAGACCAGCCTGTCTACAGAGCAAGTTTTAGGACAGCCAGGGCAACAGCAAAGAAACCCTGTTTCAAGTGGATGGTGGTAGTGGTGGGAGGCGTGTAGAAGAGAGGTGGAGGGAGGAGATGGAAGGAGATGAAGGAGAGGGGAAACCAGTTAAGATGTAAAATAAATGAAAAAAAAGACCCTACCTCAAAGCAAAACAAAAGGTGGGGGAGATGGATCATTTGGTAAAAGTGCTTGCTGTATAAACATGGGGGTCTGAGTTTGGATTCCTATTTGCCATGTGGAAAGCTCAGTACAGTGACATGCATCTGTAATCCCAGCACTGGAGAGGCAGAAACTGGTGGTGGATCTCTGGGGCTCATTTGCCAGCCAGGCCAACCTGCTTGGTGAATTCCAGGTTTGATGAGAGACCTTATCTTAAAAAACACAGTAAAGGGGCTAGAGAGATGGCTTAGCATTTAAGAGCAGTGGCTGCTCTTCCAAAGGACCCAGGGCTCAATTCTCAGCACCCATATGACAGCTCACAAACTGTCTGCAACTCCAGTTGCAGGGGATCAGACACCATCACACAGTTGTGCGTGCAGGCAAAACACCAGTGCACACAAAGTGAAAATAAATAAACCATTACAAAACAACAAACAAAAGGAAACACAGTGGAGGAAGAACCACTAGCACCTGTGGGCCAGGACCTGTCAGTAAAATAGTCAGGATTAGCACAGTTCCAGGAATTTATAAACTCGATACATGGTGAGCACTGCCTCAACACCCAAAGAAAAACAAGCCCTCTAGCTGTATCCATAAAACCAATGCACTCTTCTGTGTGTGGGTTATATTAGACCTCCATGAAAAGAGCCTCCACAGAGGCAGACAGATTTTTTTTTCCCCTTTTGGGCTTGTTTTGGAACAGGCAATGGAACAATATAAAATAACAGAAACAAAAAACCCAGTTCCAGATCATCCAAAGATGAACTTGATTGTTTATACAGCATCTGGGCATGGTACCCATAGCACTGGGTCTTCCTTTGCTGTCTCACTGTTGCATCCAGCTGGGGGAATGCAATTGGAAGTCCCTGCACCTGGGCATTCCTGCCCTTCTCAGATAATTTGGTCCCTGTGGTGGCCTGGAAATAAAGCCACCACTTTTGCTGCTTAGAGCTGTGGGGGAGGGATGAAGTTGTTCTAGAGAGGTTCCCAGAAAAGGGATTAGGCTTCAAAGGGAACAGGCAGGGGCAGGTCCCTGCGGTTGCTGTATCACAACAAAGGGGACACCCTCCTCTGGCTCATCTCTCCTTCCTGTGCTGTGAGCAGCCCTGGAACCTCCAGGAGTGGTCTCCTGGGCATAGCTCATCTCCCCCTTCATCTCTAGATTCCAAAGATCTCAGTTGTCCTGTTAGACTGCTCTTCACTGCCTTGATAGCCATTAATTGCTCCCTGCCCCCCACTTGTTCTCAGACCCTGGCCCTAAAGGGCCATGCAGCTGAGTGACACTGACCCTGTATAGCCTAGCCTGGCCTGGTGCTCTCCTTCCTGTGCTGTGAGCAGCCCTGGAACCTCCAGGAGTGGTCTCCTGGGCATAGCTCATCTCCCCCTTCATCTCTAGATTCCAAAGAACTCAGTTGTCCTGTTAGCCTGCTCTTCACTGCCTTGATAGCCATTAATTGCTCCCTGCCCCCCACTTGTTCTCAGACCCTGGCCCTAAAGGGCCATGCAGCTGAGTGACACTGACCCTGTATAACCTAGCCTGGCCTCAAACTAGCTATCCTCCTGTTTCAGCTTCTCAACACTGCAGGCCTCCAGAACCCATGTGTGAAGTCTGATTGGCTCCTACTTGATTATGTAAAAAGCCAGCAGAGAGAGCTGGGATGCAGCTCAGGTAGTAGAATGCTTGCCTAGCATCGTAAGGTCCTAGGTTCCATTCCCAGAACCTCATAAACCCTGCACACATTTGTAATCCCAGCACTTGGGAGGTGAAGGCAATAGGATCAAAAATTTAAGGTTATCATATCTACAGGGTGAGTTTCTTTTTTTTTTCTTTTTTTCTTTTTTGGTTTTTCGAGACAGGGTTTTGAAAAGTTTCTACACCTGGATAAGCCTATCTGCCAATGAATAAGCAATCCAAATCAGACCAAAACAAACCGAATTGGGAAAAGCCCACGTTTAATGGATACAACACTCCCAGAGAAGAGAGGAAAGAAAGACCAGAAAACCACGAGTCTATTTTGGGGGGGGACAGTTTAAATACCCTGTGGGAGTGGTCTTGAGCATCTCTAAGGGAGGGGTCATCATTTGGCAGGCTTTCTGAGATGCAACAGGGTTTGGAGGGAGATAGGGGATGGGGGCTTGGGAGGAACTTCCACCATAACATTCTAGACTCATTGGGTATATGGATGGCAGGGGTGAAGCTTCCACCATAACAGGTTTCTCTGTGGAGCTTTGGAGCCTGTCCTGGAACTTACTCTGAAGACCAGGCTGGCCTTGAACTCACAGAGATCCTCCTCCTTTGCCTCCCAAGTGCTGGCATCAAAGGTGTGTGCCACCAGTGCCCAGCTAACACAGTGTAGTGAGTTTCTAGCCAACCAGGGCTACACAGAGATACCCTGTTTTGAACAAAACTAAACTAACAAAAAGATGGAATGATTAATAATTTCTACAGTCGGGCTTCTATACACTGCCTGGTGCTGTACCAGGGCTTATAAACTTGCTGAAATGGATACCCAAGGCCACACAACTTCCGTGGCAGATTAGGATTTAAGTTAGGAATGACTTCTTCACCTACATTTTGTGTCTGAGGCCAGTGGTTCCCAAACTCCATCAGTGTCACCCAAAAGACTGTCTAGGGCTCTGAGGACAATGTTCCTGGCACGTTCTAGGAAAGCCTTCAGGAGCCCTGCCCTTGGCTCATTGTGCCCTCGCTGTTAGCTGTGTGAAAACCTCACTTGCTTTTTCTTCTAAAGATGTTGTCAGGGATCAAGCAGTCTGGGAGCCCCATGTGGGACATTAATGAGGAGTTGGAATCCTTCTGACCTCCCCTGTCTCTGGGACACCAAGGAAGTAGTGGCCAGGAGGGCACTGGAACAACACTTGGGACATTACCTGCTTCTTCTATGACAACATTCACTGAGTGTTCAAGTTGTTGTGCAAGGTACATTTTTCTTTTTTGGAAATGATGAGTGAGAAAGGGTCTCATTCTACAGCCCAGGCTGTTCTCTAACCTTCTAGTCAGCTCAGGCCTTCAACTTCAGCAACCCTCCTGCCTTGGCTTTAGCCTGGAATTGCAGGTGTGAGCCACTGTGTCTGAGCCATGCCTGACATGTATTTGTGAAACAGTTATTGGTCACTTTCTAGAGTCCAGCAACCCCTGCTTGAAGTTTCATATGAACTCATTTTCTTCTCTCCTTTTGAGTATTTTTATTTTGTTTTTAATTATGTGTGTGCTTGTGTGGTCGTGTGGCGCTGGAGTTATAGGTGGCTGTAAGCTGGGACCTGAACTTAGATCTGCTACAAGTGTTCTGGGCCACCGAGCCATCTCTACAGTCCTCTCATTTTATCTCAGTGTAAGGTAAGGACTATTGTATCCTCCTCCTTTGACAAGGGAGGAGATGGGGAATAGAGTCAGGGAAGGGAGGGGTCGAGGTTTGCCAGCTCTGGTCTTGCCAAGGACATCCATTTCAGGGACAGGTGGGACAGAATGATCCTCTGGGCACTGCCCCAACTCCAGGAGTATTGACTAAAAATTGTTGCCGTTGTCCTCCATCCTCCCAAAAGTCCTCACTTAGAACCTGTGGCTATAACCTTATTTGGAAGGGGAAGCTAAACTAAGCAGCCAAGAATCCCCAAATAAGAACATTCTGGATTTAGCACTAATTCTACATCCAGAGAAGGCTTAATAGATAGAGGCAGGGAAATCTCTCAAATTTCTCTCTCTCTCTCTCTCTCTCTCTCTCTCTCTCTCTCTCTCTCTCTCTCTCTCTCTCTCACACACACACACCACACACACACACACACACACACACACACAAGCACTGCCCAGGAGCACTGGCACAGCCCTGTATTCCTAAGCCAGTCTATTCCTGCTGTTTGGGCTGCAGGTTTGTGGTTTGTTTGGTTCAGGAAACAGTAATGGGCCATTCTGAGCAAGTCTCCTTCCTCCTCCTCACCTCAGCCCCCTCCTCAGCCCCCATCACACAGCTACTAGACCTGTTCATGAGCCCTGATTACCAGCTGAGACCTCTATAGACCCCCACAGGGAATATAGGGAGCCCACACCTGCCTGGAACTATAGCAGGTGGATCATGTCTAGCCCGGAAGTCCTCTATAGTCACATCTGCCCAAGATCCGTGACCTCAGACAGACCCCCTCCCTTGGGGCTCAATTTCCTCTCCCGGGGTTCACGTGGTCCTTCCTGTAGACACAGCAACAGCTCAGGCTGTTAGACATAGTTTCATTTCCTTTAACCATCTTTTTACTGAGCATCTATTGTGTGCCTAGCTGGCTGCCCAGCCCCTCTTGAGAAAAGAGGGGTATTGTGAGTAACAGGATGGTGATTTTAGTGGCAGGAAGCTGAGGTCCATAGAGGTCTTAACCTGTATGGCTGGGCACCAAGCTAACCCACAATCACCCCTGCCGCCCAGCCCCCTTGAGAATGCCAGTGTTGCTACAAACTTTCTGGTGGATGGGGTGGGTAAAAGTGGCTGTTTGGTGGCAAGATGGTTGAGTGTGGGTTAGGACACAGGCAGAGGTACTGAAGAACCAGAATGGTCACTCTGGGTAGCAGCTAGGAGCAGAGCAAGTAACTCTCCTGTGGCCAAATGAATGTGTGTGATCACGAGGTCAGGGAGCCCAGCAATGTGCACGGGGGCCACTGGTCTAGCCCTCACCTGCTTGTAGGCTTTGTGTAGATACAGCTGGGAGTGTGTGGGCCTGAGGCCAGGGACAGCAAGCCACATGCAAGAAGAGACTTGCAAGGGACTGAGTATGTGCTTATGTGGTGTATGCCTGTATATGTGCATGTATGCATGTTGATATGTTCAGTGCAGACATGTGGACACACATTCGGGTCTACCTGTGTATGTGTCTGCATGTGTTGGTATATGTTCATGCACATGTATGCCTGCAGTATATGTTTGTGTGTTGGTATGAGCATGTATAATATGTGCATGTGTGTTCATGTGTGCATGTTCAGGTCTACCTGTGTGTGCATCTGTGTGCTGGTACATGCTCATGCATATGTGTGCCTGTGTGTGCCTTTGTGTATATAATGCTTGCCTATATATGCAATACATGTATGCATGCAGAACTGCTGAGTAGGTGCTTGTATGTATTTGTGTGCATACATGTGTGCATGTGCACCTGAAGGCATCCCTTTTATTTGATATGGTGCAGAGGTCCCAATTCCTATAAGTCACCCTGCTCTTGTTCCCAGCAAAGCCTGCACCACAGTGGTGAGGACGCCTCACCACAGTCAGGCTGCTCTGCCCCGGCTTCCCCTTCTCCAGAGACCAGCCACAGCATGCAGGGGGTGCACGTGATAATGGGACATCTGGCCTCTCAGCTCCTGCAGCATGAAGCCAGCCACAGGCACCCAAGGGGGGTCACGCACTCTCAGAATGGTGAAGGCAGGGGTGCTTGGGAAATGTGGGGCTCCCTTCTCCCAGAACCTTAGCAGAAGAAGGTCTTGCTTTCTTCTTGTTTCCAGGGCTGGGGAAAGAACCTGCCACTTTGTGACTGTTAGGCAAATGCTCTACCACAGAGCTTCATTCCCAGCCCTTTTAATTTTAGGATAGGGCCTCGCTGTGTAGCCCAGGCTGGCCTGGAACTTAATATCTTCCTGCCTCGGCCTCTCAAGTTGCTTTCAGGCTTCAAGTATCTATCTGCCACCACACCTGACTTCTGTTGTGTTTTGAACAAGACCCCAGCCTCTCCCTGAACCCTCCAAGGTTACCAGGGCCCAGCTAGTCAAGAGGGTTCACATAGGAAACTGCTTTGAGGCTATGTGTGGGCCTGGGCTTCAGGTCTCCCTCAGGGCCAGCAGTGTCTCTGAAGGAAACGGAACAGTTGCATGCATGTAGCCACTCCTATATAGAACCATTCTGCAGAGGGAGAGACTGATAGACCCACATGGACAGTCAGGATCCTTGCGGGGAGCTGGCTAGGCTAGAGTTCAACACATCTGTACTGGCTGTAGGGCAGTCCCTTATCCAAATGCAGCCCTTGTGAGGGCCTCACCACTTGAGAGAGGAGCAAATGTCCTGAGGCAGGAGGAAGAGCATACTCAAAGGTACCAAGGTCTCCACATGTTGGGGAGCATGGGAAGGGTGCTGGGGCCTTGGGAACAGCATGAAGCCAGGATGGAAAGGAAAACCTAGGTAGGAGTGAAACACACTCTCAGCTTCCTGAGGGGAACCAGAAGAGGAAGGAGAATCCTGGCGGGTACTTGCACTGTTCTCAGTTCTGTCAAGCGCACCTGCTTGGACCCTGTGGCTAGACTCCAACCTTTGCATTGTCTCTCCAGCTCCCTTCATTGGGAGGGGTACCTGTGTGTGGCCTCTCTCACGCCCTGCATCATGCTGCACAAACCTGTTCCATCTCCCTTCCCCCTGCTGTTCTGCCTCTCTCACCTACATCTTTTCTCCACACAACAGCCAGGGCCATGTGCCAAGAAGGAAAATCCCATCATGCCCCAGCCCACCCTCTAGACAACTTATGTTCAGGTTGTGCTGGGAACAAAATACAGTTTTCTTCCAGTGGCCTCAAGTTCACCCAACCTGCATCAGGTGTCTTCCTTAGCTGGCCCCTTCCTCCACTCTGCACCGGGCACCCCACCTTAGGGCCTTGCATTTGCTGCTCCCTCCTGGAGTGCCATTCGACAGACTTTCTCCAGATCTCAGTTGAGAGATGCTCCTCCTGGCACATTTCTTCTCCTTGCATGCACTGGGCATGTTTAGCTCTGTCTTTGCCCCTCAGCAGACTCATCCTAAGCCAGGTTCCCTGTTAGCTTAATTTACCTCTGCATCCCCATGCCCAGAGAAAGCACCCAATCTTCCCCTGCTGTGGAATGTAGGGTGGCATGGCTCAGCGCTAACTCCTGCATATGTCAAGTTCCTTTCTCACTGGTCTAAAGGCTCAAGACTGGACCCTGCTGGACCTCAGCCCTCTCCAGCTCCCTGTCTTGGTAGCTGATGTCTTGGTTGCTGGGACTGACATTATGCTTGGCCCCTTTGCAGCTAGGCCTCTGCTCACAGGTCCCTGGGGAAGGCTAGCCTGCTAGCCCAGCCTCATGCAAATTCTCAGCCCCACAGCTGCAGCCACTAGGTTTAGCCTTTTAAAAAGAATGTCTCCAGCATCACTCTTGCCTCTTTCCCAGCTAGGGTCACTCAAGATTACAGCCTGAATTCTTAGTCCTACCAGCTCTTGGCTGGGGTAACATACCCCTCTCTAATTCTTCAGTGGGGTCCTTTCCTTCTCTTACCAAAGCCACTGTCCAGAATGCTTTGAAAACTTCCTTCTGCTTTGGAACCTCAGCCTCAAATGGTCATTTTGTTTACCCATTACTCTTGGCTGGACTCTACCCAAAGCTACTTACAAAAATTCCCCTGCTGTTTCAGGGAGGCCCTTTCTAAGCCTCATGCTTGCATTTGCTGTCTATTTGTTCTCTCTCTCTCTCTCTCTCTCTGTGCTTTGTTGTTTGTTTGGTTTTTTTTTTTTTGTATTATGTGTGTGTTTGGGGGTGTGTGGTGTGCACATGTATGTGAAGGCCAGAGATCAAAGTTGGTTGTATTCCTCAATTGCTTGCCCTCTTATATTTTTTAAGATTTATTTATTTATGTATATGAGTACCCTATTTGCATGTATGCCTGCAGGGCAAAAGAGGACAACAGTTCCCATTATAGATTGATGGTTGTGAGCCACCAAGTGGTTGCTAGGAATTAAACTCAGGACCTCTGGAAGAACAGCCAGTGCTCTTAACCACTGAGCCATCTCTCCAATCTCAATACCACTCTATTTTTTGAGTCAGGCTTTCTCACTGGCCTGGGGATTATTTGGCTAGACTAAGTATTCAGTTAGCACCAGGACCCTCCTGTTTCTGTCTTCCTACACTGGGGTGACAGATATGTATCACATCACCAGACTCTTTTACATGAGTCCAGGAGATTCGAATTCAGGTCCTCATCCAACTGAGCCATCTCCCAACCCACCCTCTTCTTCCTCAGGACAGGAGACTTTCTTGGTCTCACCTTCTTAGAGGTGTCTTTTTGTTTTATTTTGTTTTATTTTTAATTTGTTTTTTGTTTGTTTGTTTGTTTGTTTGAGACGGGGTTTCTTGTGTAGGCCTGGCTGTCCTGGAACTCTCTTTTAGCCCAGTCTGGCCTTGAACTCAGAGATTGGCCTGATTCTGCCTCCTGAGTACTGAGACTAAAGGCATGTGCCACCACACCCAGCTTCAGAGATATCTTCTTGTCTGCACATGGGCAGACAATGTCAGTCTCAATTTTCTGGAACGGTTTCACTTTCCCAGAATCAGGGCCATTACCAGAAAAGGGGGCTGTCACAGTTTTAATACACTGGCCCCAGTTTCTTGTTTATTCCTTGAGGGAATTTTCACACAGAGGTTGTATCAGTGTCCCGGGACACACGGAGTCCCATACCAGACACCCATTTTAGTGTGGGCAGTATGTTCTTAGACATGAGACCTGCGCTGTTCCAGTGGCACCTGTGGCAGAAGAGAAACTACTGACCAAACCCTTTGAGCCCTGGCCATCTTTGGGTTATATTTAGTGCCCTTTCTCACACGTTCTGGGAGAAGGAACCCTTACTGACCTGTATCCTTGGGCAGGTTCCTTCACCTCTGAGGCCTGGGCTCTCTCTGTAAGGTGCGCTACTGCTCAGGGATCCAAAAGTGATGCTTTTTTATTTCAGCTTGAAATTTTCCTGTTATTGTTATTATTTATGTGGATGTGCATGTACCTGTTTTCATGTGTGTGCGGGTATACACACACACATATGTGAGTACGTGTGGAAGCCAGAGTCCAATGTCTGGTTCTTTCTCCATCCCTCTCTACCTTATTTTCCTTATTTTTTAAGGTTTATTCCTATTAGGTTTAATTATGTGTAAGGTGTGTGTGCCTTTGGGTGTGTACAGCAAGTGCAGGTCACTGAGGAGGCCAGAAGCATTGGCTCCCCTGGAGCTAGAGTATGTATTAGATGGTTGTGAGCTGCCTGACATGGGTGCAAGGAATTGAACCCCTGTTGCCCTGTCTCTCGGAGTACGTGTGTGTGTGTGTGTGTGTGTGTGTGTGTGTGTGTGTGTGTGCAGTTCTATATATTTTTATTCTGAGGTGGGGCCTCTAGCCTTGAACCCCTAACTCTCCTACTTTCATTTCCAAGTGCTGGAATTACAGGGAGGAGACACCACCTGTGGCTCAGTTCCATAAATTAAAAAAAATAAAAAAACATTATTTATTATGTCCATGTGGGGGTGGGGGTGCTTACGTCAAGCATTGTGTAGAGGTCAGAGGATAACTGTGGAGTTAGTTTCTCCTTCCTCTTTCCACAGGTTCTGGAGAGGGAACTCAGGCTTCCAGGCTTCCCGAAGTAAGCCTCTTTCCTTGCTGAGCACCTCAACAGACCGGTACTATGAATTTCAACACAGTTGAGATTAATGCAGCCACCATGGCAGCCAGTTTGTTAAGTAATTCCATCGCCCTACCTTCTCTCTCCCTGCCTTTGTAGTCACAGTCTACTTCACTAGAAACTCATCTTCCTTCTTAATTATAGTTTTGGTTCTTTCAGAATATCAAATAAACAAAATCCCATAGCATGTGACATTGAGTCTAGTGAATTACATCTGAGTTTATCCTGGCCTCTATGTGTTCACTTGTTCCCTTCTAGTGGGTGCTGTGGCAGAGTTGTTTCTTAAATGACTCTGGAAGGACATGCAAGGGGGTCTTCAGCTGTGCCATGGCTTCTATGAACATCTGTACGGGTTTTTTGTTGCTGCTGTTCTGGTCTTCCCTTCTCCCTCACCCCTTGGCACAAGGTCTTACTCTGCAGTTCAGGCTAGCCTGGAGTTCTCTACATAGCCAAGGTTGACCTCAAACTTGAAGCAATCCTCCTGTATTAACCTCCTAGGGATCATAGGAGGGTGTCACCACACCCAGCTTCCATGGAGTTTTTTGTTGTTATTGTTTGAGGCAAATCTCATATAGCCCAGATTGGCTTTGAACTAATGTTCTTACTCTTTGCATCTCCAAAGTGCCAGGATTACAGGGTGTACTACCATGCCCAACTAAGACCATATTTTTCAAAGAATTGAGCTGGGAACAGCTGTATGCCCACCATACATATCCCACAGCCAGCAAACTCTGCCCTGTCTCCCATCAGCCTGGCAGTCCTTCCTCATTGCACTTACCAATCCACAAGATTCCGTGTTGCATTTCAGAGTAAGTGGGGAACATCTGTTTACAGCCCCCACACATACCTGAGGCATTCATTCCATCAACTAACAGCCAAGACTTTTTTTATTATTTATATTTTTATTTTTGGTTTTTTTTGAGACAGGGTTTCTCTGTATTGCTTTGGAGCCTTGTAGGGGTCACCCTAACCATGCCTCCTGGGGCTGGCTACAGGTGTACCTGGCCACGCCCCCTAGGGCATGGACAGGGTGATTGTGAGAGAAGTTTAAGAGTCCAAGGACACATGTGGGAAGCTCCTCTTTTCCCCTGATGCTTCAGCTTGCTCTTCTTGCTTCATTTCCTGCCAGTTGGCTAGGGAGTTCTGTAAGTAAGGCATTTTTCCTAATAAATGTATCCTAACCATAACCTGTCCTGGAACTTGCTCTGTAGATCAGGCTGGTCTCGAACTCACAGAGATCTGCCAGCCTCTGCCTCCTGAGTGCTGGGATTAAAGGCATGAGCCACCAATGCCCAGCTTAAAATGTGTAGCCCAGGCTGGCCTTGAACTCATGATCTTCCTGCCTCTGCCTCCTTCAGCAAGTCCTACCAGCGTGTGCCACCACAAGCAGCAACATGTTTTATTCATAAAAACCATGTAAAACAAAAACAGTTCCATGGAATTCTTCCCTGTAGACAATTGGGAGCACTGGATCAGAGTCAGAGCTGGTGTCTGTTGGTTGACCTTAAGGGAGGCATCCTACACCTGACCTGCAGGACTGATGGCTGAGGGACACCTGAGAGTAGAACCCTGTTCCAGGTGAGCATAGGCTAGTGGAAGCTCTGGCCAGCTGTGAGTTTCAGGCAGGCTATGTCACCTGCCTCAGCCCCAGTTTCTTCATTTCTGAAATGAACTCGAGGAAAATACCTACTTCTTCTGGGTGTCTTACGGAGGAGCTGAGCAAGCTGTACCTGGGGTGGTGCTTGGACATCATGAGTCAACAGCTATTGCTGTCATGAACCAACTTTGAAAATGCTCTTCTAGAATAAATCTCTTCTCTTAGGGCAGTTCCTTTAGGTGCGCGCGCGCGCGCGCACACACACACACACACACACACACACACACCTGCCGGATGTGCCTGGGAGCTGGTAAATAGGGTGAGTATGAGGCCAAGGCCATCATTCATCCCTGTTCACCTTTGTCCTCCCTGGAACAGGTGGCAGGAAAGCCCCCTTCCAAAGGGCTTTGCTTGAGCTGGGAACTTTGGGTGTGGGTGTGCAGGGCAACAGCACCCCATGGAGGAGAGGCTCACCCAACATGATCCACAAACCATTGCTAGCTGTGACAGTGAAGCTTGTGTAACTGTGGAGTTGGTAAAGCATCGTGCACACAGGTCCTGGGAGCAGCCATGCTTAGCACACAACCCTGCACCCCGAAGAGCTCACAGGCACACACACGTCACTGCTCTGCTCAAGTGAGCACCAGTAGACCTTCAGCAACCCCCGGTTTACAGTCAAACTCTGTTTACAGTTTTCATCGTCAACAGTTTCTCTTTTTTCCTTTTTAAGATTTATTCTTATGGCTGGGTAGTGTTGCATGCATTTAATCCCAGCACTCAGGAGGCAGAGGCAGGCAAATCTCTGAATTCAAGGCCAGCATGGTCTACAGAGTAAGTTCCAGGACAGCCAGGGCTATATATAGAGAAAACCTGTCTCAAAAAATTTAAGAAAAAAGATTTTAAAAATTATTTTTAATTATTAATATGTGTGTGTGTGCATTGACAGGTACCTGCCTAGGCCAGAGGCAACAGGTATCCCTGGAGCTGGGCTTCCATGCGTTCTAGGAACTGAACTCAGATCCACAGCAAGACTAATAAACCGATAAATACTCTTACCACCTAAGTCATCTCTATATCAGGAGGTTAAACCTGGTCTGGGGAGAAGGATCAGTCTGTAAAGTGCTTGGTGTGCAAGTGTGAGGACTTAGTTCAACCCCCAGAACCCATGTGAAAGAGCTTGGTATGGTGGGACACTTGCATTCCCAGTGCTGGGGAGGTGGAGATAGGTGATCTGGAACTTGCTAGCGCAGCTTACTTGGAGAGTTCCAGGCCAGTGAGGGACCTTGTCTGAAAAACAAACAAATAACAACAACAACAAAAACAACCAAGGTGAATAGCTCTTGAGAACTGACACAGGAGGTTCACTTCTGGCCTACACATACACACACACACACACACACACACACACACACACACACACACACACACACACACACACACTCACCCCATATACAAATGTCTCAAGAACAAACAACAACAAAAACCAACTGATTTGGCAACCCCAGACCATGGTGACCAGGCTGAGCATCTGAAGGGTAGGCTGTCACTTCTATGCCAAGGTTACCTGCCTGGTCACAGCTGGCATATCTAAGTTTGAGCCTTTTGGCATTGCTTGTGAGATGAGCAGGCCCAAGTATGATTCAAAGCAGAGTGAAGCAGGTCACGTAGGCTGCTGCTCTTGGGATGACTTCACCTCCCACGGAAGGTGGACAGTGTCTGAAGACATGTTTTGGTAGTCACAACTTGAGGAGGGTCAGGGTACCACTCAGCATCTGGCAAAGTTCACAGGACAAATGCCTACCACAAAGGACTTTCCAGACATCTGTGGCACCTACAAACTAGCCTGGAAGAGTAAGGACACTGCTTCCGGAACCCAGGGATCAAGACTACTCCCTGCAGATAAGAAGTGTTAAAAGCTGGCAGTCATTTGAGGACCACACCGGTTTCATCTGAGAGAAGCTGGGGAAAGACATTTCAGTTCTGGTGGCCCTACTCCCTAGTCACATAGCCTGAGGTTTGTCATTGGCCCCACCTCAGTTGCTTTAACTGTACCAGGGGATAAAATGAGGTTGTATAAAGCCTGAGAACGTAGCTCAATGGCTAATGTACTTGCTGAGTTTGAATTTATTTTTTTGTTTTTGTTTTTTCGAGACAGGGTTTCTCTGCATTGTTTTGGAGGTTGTCCTGGAACTCACTCTGTAGACCAGGCTGGCCTCAAACTCACAGAGATCTGCCCGCCTCTGCCTCCTGAGGGCTGTGATTAAAAGCGTGTACCACCAACGCCTGGCTGAATTTGAATTTCTAACATCCACATAAAAAGCAGGCGTGGCAGCATAGCTGGAACTCTAGCCCCGGGGAGGCACAGACAGGCAGATCCATGCAGCACACTGACCAGCCAACCTAGACAAATCAGTCAGGGTCGGTGAGAGACCCTGTCTCAGAATGTGTAGTAGAGGGTTGATGACATGGCCCACAGCAGTGGTTCTCAGCCTTCCCAATGCTGTGGCCTTTTAATATATAGTTCCTCATGATGTGGTGACCCCTAAGCATAAAGTCATTTCTGTTTCTACTTCATAGCTGTAATATTGCTACTATTATGAATTGTAATGTAAATATCTGTGTTTTCCAATAGTCTTAGGTGACCCCTGTGAAAGGGTCCTTTGACCCCCTCCAAAGGCATTGAGACCCACAGGTTGAGAGCTGTTGCCTTAGAGTAAGCAGTGCTTGCAATGAAAGAAAGCCCACCAAACTGAGTCCCACTCTGGAACCACAAAAAGGTGGAAAGAGACACTTGGCTCCATGAAGTTGCCCTCTGACCTCTGTATGCTCACCATGGCATGCACACAGCCACACAGCCACACAGAAATAACTACAGGAATAATGAAAAATTTAAAGTGGTTTATGAAGAGTGCAGCCCTGGATTTGGCACATGCCTTTCACTCTAGCATTTGGGAGACTGAGGCAGGAAGATCTCTGTGAGCCAGGCCAGGGCTACATAATGAGACCCTGTCTCAAAAACACTAACAAAACTTTGAGATTGATGAGAGAGCTCAGTGGTAAAGGAGCTCATTGCCAACCCTGACCAACAGAGTTCCACCATGGGACCCACATCGTGGAAGGAGAGAACTGTCTCCTACAAATGTCTTCTGAACTCTACAAGTATACAGTGTCTCTCTGGTGTTCATGCACACACACACACACACACACACACACACACACACACACACACACACACACACGTACATACACACGCACACAGGAACACACAGTAGAGAGGGTAATCAAGGAAGAGACATCCACATGTAGGACCACCCCCATCATGTTCAAATGCTCCCATGTGCACATGCACACAGCCGTACAAACACGTACATGCACCATACACACACACATATTAGTGTGTATGAAAAAAGAAATGAGGTCCTATAGGCAAGGCCTCCTCTGTCCTATGCATTTCTCCTGTGTCCCAGCCATTTTGAGAACATGGCAGCTTCCTAAATACCTGCTGTCCTGGCTCCTCCTGAGGCAGACACATAGCTCTTATGTGGAATGCCCATTCTCTGGGAGTGTAAATCGCTCTCAGGACATGTTCAGACTTGGGTTTGGGGAAATTCCTCTGTTGGCAGCCTGTGGCAGAGTGTTGGGGAGGCATCAGGAGACCAGAGAATGGTGGGGGATTCCCAGGAGACTCTGCTTCACCCTAGCTGCTTTCCCCATCACTTCTCTGGCTTCTAGTTACCCAGGAAAGTCCAGTAGGGGTCCTGGGCATGGAAAGATAAGACTCTCTTGGTTTTTCTGGCTCCTGGCTCAGTCTAGGAACCAGTTCCTCTCCAGCATGATGGAAGTGTAGAGATGGACACCCCTGAGCAAGCCACAGAGCTTCTGGGAGTCTCAGTGTCCTCACCACTAGAGAACGGCCTTCCCAGGGCCTGTGCAGTACTCCCTTCAGCGTCCCAAGATAGGGACTGTTTATTATCTTAAATTATTTTAAATTATATCTTATTTTTCGCTCTCTCTCTCTCTCTCTCTCTCTCTCTCTGTGTGTGTGTGTGTGCGCGCGTGCACACACGCGCGCATATACACATGTTTACAAGTGCCTTTAATCCCAGCACTTGGGAGGCAGAGGCAGTTGGATCTCTGAGTTTGAGGCCAGCCTGGCCTACAGAGACAGTTCCTGGACATCCAGGGCTACACAGAGAAACCCTGTCTTAAATAATAATAATTATATATATATATATATATATTATATATATATATATATATATATATGCTAAGTTAATACACTCAGGAGTCAGCAATATCCTTGAATGTGTTTTGCAGTGATTGCCTACTCTAAATTTCCACAGTATACATTTCTTTCATGAATGATATGGCAATATAGAGTTAATTTGGAGAGTGGATAGTGTAACAGACCTGGCTATCCTGGAACTCAATTTGTAGACCAGGATGGCCTCAAAGTCACAGAGATCCACTTGCCTCTGCCTCCCGAGTGTTGGGATTAAAGGCATGTATCACGATGTCCAGCTCTTCTTTCAACTTTTAAATTACTTTATTGAATGAAAACAAGGACATGACCATTCCTAGATATAGTTGAGGAAAAGGTTTTATTGTAAATATTAGAGAAAAAACAGACAGAGACATCTGGAAGTCCAGACTAAACATGATCAACAGAATAGATTAGGCCATGGTGTGAGTGTGTGTGTGTGTGTGGGGGGGGGCACAGAGTAAGAGGCCAAGAGGGAGCCAGGAGACCATGAAGTCTTGTAGCCAAAATGACTGAGTTATATAGAGGAATTGTGATGATATATTGTTTATGATTTATTAAAGCCACCAGAGATTTAAAAAAAAAAAAAGGAAAGCAGCCAAGCCACTAACTCTTACCTCTACCTCAGGCTGAAAGGGTCAGTCCTGTCTCCACTAGCTCTCACCAAGCCTCAGACTGCTGCCTCTCCTAGAGTGCCTGGAGAATGAATGACTTCCCATCCTCAATGTGGCTGGAGAATGAATGCCAGCTCTCAGACCCTGTTCCTGCCTGAAATACCTCTCATGAGTTCTGGGATTAAAGGTGTGAGCTTTATTACTCTCTTAGGCTTGTGTAGCCTTGGGTGGCCCTGAACTCAGAGAGATCCATCTGCCTTTGTCTGCTGAGTCCTGGGATTAAAGGTGTGTGCCACCACTGGCCTGGCTTCTATGGCTGCTTTGCTATTTTGATCTCCAGTGGCTTTAATAAATCATAAACAATATATCACCACATCTGACGCTAGGGGAAGGGAAGCCCAGCCCTTGGACTGGAGAGGATGAGGGTCTGGGGCAAGGTGAGAAGTGCTGGGAGCCACAGGTACTGAGTGATGTTGGAAGAGATAGCAAGCATCCACTTTGATATGTTAATAGGTACCTCAGTGAGCCATTTATCCTGGCTTTCCTTGAGACCTAACACTTATATATTATTAAAACGGAACAAAACAATACAGGAAGGTAAATGCTGGCTAGATGGCTCAGCAGGTAAAGATGCCCATCGGAAAGATTTGAACTTGATCCCTGGGGTTCACATGGTAGAAGAGAGAACAGACTCCCAAAAGCTGTGTTCTGATCTCCACACATGTGGCATGTACACCCCCAAGAATAAATAAATATAACTTTACAAAAATCCAATAAGGAAGAAAGGGCAGTTTGGCTGTCCTCATTGCCTTTCTGAGCATTACTTCTAACTTAAAAAAAAAAAAAATCCTATTAAGTAATTAGTCTGTCTATTTATAGAAAACAGGGTTTTTTTCTTTCTTTCTTTTTCTTTTTTTTTTCTTTTTTTTTTTTTTTTTTTTGGTTTTTCGAGACAGGGTTTCTCTGTGTAGCTTTGGAGGCTGTTCTGAAACTAGCTTTTGTGGACCAGGCTGGTCTCGAACTCACAGAAATACCCCTGCCTCTGCCTCCCGAGTGCTGGGATTAAAGGTGTGTACCACCACCGCATATTCGCCTTTATCTGTGAGGCACGAAAAAGAGAACCAACAACCCCCACATCAATTTGTGTTTACGATCATGCTTAAAGTATCCCTTGCCTGGTCTCCAGAGCGAGTGCCAGGATAGGCTCCAAAGCTACACAGAGAAACCCTGTCTCGAAAAACCAAGAAAAAAAAGTATCCCTCTGGAACTTTCTCTCCTGTGAGTAGATGAGATCCCCTATCCAAAAGGTGCAGGATCTGTTTGCATTTCTGCTTTTCGTGTGGCAATGTATTGCTAAAGGCGCACATTTTATTTCTGCTCTAAAATTAGGCCATCTACAACTATTGGTGAGCACCTCTTACTTTTTAGTAAACTGCACCGGAGACGGGAGACGTATGGTTTAAATGGTTGCTCTTCCTTGCAAAAGGAAATTCCTTATTTCATTGCCTTCGTTTATTTTTCTCTTTAATTCAACTTAACCCATTCAATTTTAGCTTCAGGCGCTTACTCAAAGTACGCATGCGCACTCCTGGCACGACGGTCCCACCCCCTGTCCTGGCCATTGGCTGGTTCCCGCCGGCATGCTTTTGATTGGCTGCCGCTCGCCAAGCCCCTGCTGCCAGTCAGAGTTGGCGGGAAAGTGGCGGTGGCGCGGCATGGCGGCGGCGGAGTCGCTGACCTCGGGTGGCCCCGGGGCCGTACGGCTGCCGCGGTCGCCACCACTCAAGGTGCTGGCAGAGCAGCTGCGGCGCCACGCGGAGGGAGGCCCGGGCGCTTGGCGGCTGTCGCGGGCGGCGGTGGGCCGAGAGCCGCTGGAGCTGGCGGCCGTATGGATGCAGGGCACCGTGCTGGCGGCGGAAGGCGGCCAGGCGCGGCTGCGCGACCCGAGCGGGGCCTTCTCCGTGCGGGGCCTGGAGCGCGTACCTAGAGGCCGGCCTTGCCTGCTCCCAGGTAATGAGGGCCAGACCGGCTCTGCAGGGAGCTGTCCCTCCCCGGGGCGGGGCGGTCCCACATCCAGGCATTAGGCATTCGTTCCCCTTTCTGTCCCAACTCCTGTCAGGTGACTCCCAGACCTATCGGATGATTGCAACACCTGCTACCACCTTCAAAAATGTAGGCTCCAATCTGGCCTGGTGGTACACAACTGTCATCCCAATACTAGGAGACTGAGACAGGAGGATGGCAAAGTTCAAAGCCTGTCTGCCTGTCTGAGCGCTAAGAGTGAGTTTAAGGCCTGCCTAGGCAACTTAGTGAGAGCCTGTCTCAGAACAAAAAGGCAAGAGGGCCTGGGGTGGGACTCAGTGGTAGAGCACTTCCTAGCATTGATGAGGCTTTGGGTTCAACCCAGACTGCAAAAATAGTAAACAAATAACTCAGTGAAAATACCTCTAAGTTCCCGAGCTCTCCCAGTCCTCCTAGTTTTGACCTGTTGGCTTCTCTGTCACAAGCTCTTTCCCCACAGATGTTTTCATTTTCCCCATATGTTTTGAGAAATAACGTCTCAGGAAATGTGTGTGTGTCCTTTTCTGTTTATTTTGAGGCAGGGTCACAGGTAGTCTAGACTGGTCTCAAATTCCTTGTGTAGCTGAGGGTGATCTTGAACTCCTGAACTTCTCACTTTATCTCTTGAGTGCTAGGATTACAGGCATATGCCACACGCCTGGTTCATGTGGTTCTGGGGGTGCATACTAGACAAGCAATCGCCCAACTGATATCCCAGTCTCATGTCTGTACATTTTTAATGTCCCAGGACAAATGGACGTACATCTGGAAAAGCCACTGTTACCCAAAGGGGTTTGGGACACTTTTCTATACCTTTCCTAATGAGATCAACATAGCTGTGGTTCACAATTCATAAACAGCTGCTGCTCACACTTGAGGGATCATCATCACGTTTGCCTAGGGCTCTGTTGAAGCCCATTCCCTCAGGTTTTCTGAGTCTCAGGACTTATTTCTCATATATTGATATTGCTGGGTTTCAGACCGCTCTCTGAGCTACTACAGTACTTGGACTTGGTCCCGACAGCTTGACCCTAATCTGGTCCAATGCCTGACCCCTAGGTGTCCTGAGAACCAGATACTCTAAGGGACAGGCATTAGGCCTGGAGTCTCATCTCACTGACAAGGATGTCAAGTGAACATATCATACATGGGACCTGTGTAAGATACTAGGCTGCAGCTGTGACCCAGATACACAAGGGCCTGCCTCTACTTGACTCTGGAGCTTCAACACCAGATCAGGAGGTTTCTGAAGGAAGGCTATGGATTCACCAGGCCTGCCTTTCTGTGGTCCTTCTCTGTGAAATCAGGCCAGACTCTCTTCCTGCTCAGAGAGTGTGGGGATTCTGTCTAGAGACAGACGGGGTCAGGGGTGTGACCTGGACTGTTTTGACCTCAGATTTAGGTTACCTTTTCTGTTCTCTCTCTCTCTTCTCTCCAGTCTTAACCCTAATTTAGGACGAGCACACTCAAATGGACTGTAAACTAAAAGCAGACACACACACACACACACACACACACACACACACACACACACACAGTGGGAATCACACTCAGTGCCTTACCACTGAGCTCTGTCTCCAGACTCAACTTTTACATTTTAAAACTTTGTTTTGTTTGTGTCAGGTTTTTCTGTGTAGCCCTGGCTGTCTCACTATGTAGACTAACCTGGTCTTAAACTCACAGAGATTTGCCTGCCTTTGCCTCCTGAGTGCTGGGATCACAGGTGTGTGCCACCATGTGTTAATCCCACTGATTGAAAACAAGACCACTACCACAATTCAAAGCCAAATTTAAAGCAAGCTTTAATTAACTACTGACCAGGTGGATGGGCTGTGGCCTGGTCCATCTCTAGGCTTCTAGAAGATGGCCCCAAATCACAGTTCATAACATCCTAAGTATTTCCCATCAGGTTCAGTCAGGGGCAAGCGTACATCCTGATGTCTCCCCAGCCTACATCCAATCAGGAGAAAGCAAACATCCTAATGTATTTCCTGTCTGTGAACCTCCTGCCTACATGTTCTCAAGCACATCCGGTGCAGATGGGTCAAACAAACTTGTTTTAAGAGAGTGAAAACATGTGACTTGTTATCTCCTATAAACAATAACCTCCAGCATTTCAGGAACTATCTGTCCTTGGGCAAGGGGGGCTTGCAGATCAGAGGCATTTTTGTTTCATGGCTCTCCAAGGCATAGTAATTAAAACTTAAAATATAGCTTTGGCTCTCACACATGCTGGCTCTTTAAAGCTATTTTATTACCTGTTCTGAGTAAGGGTATATGTGTGCATGTGTGTGTGCCATAATACTTACGTGGAAATCAGAGGACAACTTGGAGTCCTGTTCTTTCCTTCCATCATGTGGGTTCCAGGGTTTGAACTCAGGTTGTCAGGCTTGGCAGCAGGCGCCTTTACCTGTTGAGCCATCTCACTGGCCCAGGTTTCACTTTTGTTTGTTTTGTTTTGAGACAGAGTCTCACTAGGTAGCCTTGGGTGGCCTGGAGCGCACTATGTATATCAGGCTGGCCTTGAACTCAGAGATCTGCCTGTGCTCCTGAGCACTGGGATTAAAGGTGTTTGTCTGATACCTGGCCTGTGTTTTATATTTTGATGCATCTAAAATAAAATTACAATGTGTGAAAATTATATGCAGTTCAAAATCAGCATCTGCAAGTGAAGTTTTATTGAAGTGAAATGTATTTGTAATTTACAAAAGGTTAGGGTCACTGTGTCACTATAATGACATAGTCCAGTAGTTGTGACAGAGGGCCTATGGCCCACGAAAGCCTGACTTATGTAGTCTGGTCCTTTACAGAAAAAGTTGACTGCCCTTGGACTTAGGCTTGACATTGCTCTCATTCCATGGTGTTTGGTGTCCAGCCTAGGCAATGCCCCTTGAGGTCAGCCTTGGACAGTGTCTCAAGTCTGGTGCTAACAGTGTAGTGAGCCTGGCACCCAGCAGATGTCCTTGTGTTGGACTTAACTTGTTGGCCTCACCCTCTAGCCTGTATGCCCAGGCGCAGGGCCCATGCTCTTTCCTCTTGCTCATTAATCATCTCACCAGGAACCAGGGAAGTAAACAGGCCACTAAAACACAAAGTGCCATTGTAGATGAGCCCAGGGTGTGTGTACAGGGGTGACAGCTCTTCCTTCTATTTGAGTGGTACTCATGGTACCTGCCTCAGTGTTTGTGAAGTAGAAAAGTCCCAACAAAAGCATGCCATGTGTTAGCCACTGCTAGACCTGGGCCTCCAGCTGCAGAGCACAGAGACTTTTGTCCTTCTGGCTTGTTGGTTCATCTGGCATTTATACAGATACAGAACTAGACACAGAAGAAGGAAACATGTTCAAGGCTCAAGGGGAGATCAGGGAAGGCTTCCTGGAGGAGGCAGCCCCCAAAGCTGTATTGTACTTATCTGTAGGGACTAACCCTCTTGGGTTGTTGGGACATTCTTCATGTGTGTACTAGTAGGTTGTCAACTCCTTTGAACAGCATGTGCAAGGGCCAGGGGGCAGGGAACAGGGCCCCATGGGGCAGCAAAGGCCAGGAGGCAGGGAACAGGGCCCCATGGGGCAGAAAGGGCCAGGAGGCAGGGAACAGGGCCCCATGGGACAGCAAAGGCCAGGAGGCAGGGAACAGGGCCCCATGGGACAGCAAAGTCCAGGAGGCAGGAAACAGGGCCCCTGGGGGCAGCAAAGGCCAGGAGGCAGGGAACAGGGCCCCAGGGGGCAGCACTGAAAGTCTACAGTTTGAGAAGGAGCTGTCCTTGCTAAATGACCTTGATGCCTGCTGTTTTGCTGCTTCAGGGCCCCTGCCTGCCTCTAGGGCATCCAGCAGTTTCTCTCCAGGCTCTGAAGACACACCTAAATTGGGAGCTTTGCCCTCTGGTCTTCATTCTGCAGGCGGTGTTGCTTACACTGTGCTGTGATGGGCAGGCTCTTGGGCAGGACTATGGTTGGGAGGACACGGGCTCTGAGCCGTGCTGTAGCCCAAACAGGAGAAGGTGAAGGCTTGATCTTGGGCAGGGTCCTGTGGGGAAGGAGAAATGGAGGGATACGGGTGCATGGGCTCAGCACTGGTCCCAGCGTGTTGTGTAGTGTCTTCCTCCAAGCTTCACAGAACAAGTCTGTCAGCTTCCCCTGGTCTTCAGCCTTGTAATTCTAAGAATTTTGTCTTTATCACCAGTAGGGGCTCAGAGCAGAGGATGGCCAGTATGGGACCTGGGGTTAGATCCAAAGATCCTACTATGGGCCCGGTCAGGGAAAACATGGGAGGGATGGGCAGCCCCAGTGCTTGACTTCTTTCATTTGAGATCCTGGGCTTGTGTGCAAACTCATCCTGCTGGTGGAAGCCAGTCATGCAGGGGACTGGCTGCATGTCTTTCCTGCCGTGACAAGGGACTTTTTACACAATTGCATTTTGTGTGGTTTATGACTAGCCAAGTTGCGCTTTCAAGGAGAGGCACTTCCCCCAGGGAATGGGAAGTTGTGGTTAATAGTATGTCAGACCATCCAGTGGCAGCCTGTTCTGTTGATTTCCCTGTGTGTGCCCATTGAGGCTTGGGATAAAGCTGGGGGTGGCAGGGACTGGAACAACAGCACAGTGTGCTGTGGGTGGTGAGAGGAGGGGTGTGCTGATGCCTGGCCTAACTTTTTTGGCAGTGTGGGGGGAAAATTGGATTTACATTTCGGCTGTCAGGAAGTAGCTTTGCGGGAGTGCCCGTCTTGTGAACAGAGACCAGTCACTCGCTCTGGCATTGAGCAGTGAACAAGACTTGAGAGCAAAGCTTGGGTTTTCTGCCCCTGCCTGGGGCGGTGTGTCTAATTATAACTCAGTGGGACCCAGAGTTGCTTGCGTTCCAGGGGCATGACTGCTGAGTGAGCCTGCCTATTGTGTTTAGCATATGAAAAGCAGATGCCAATAAGATGCAGATGTCGGCCTCCAGGTTAAGCGCTGATCTCATTGTTCATGCATGTATCTGTTTTGATCCCTGACTGCCTTTGTTTTGGTGTCTACTGTCAGGATTGTGTGGCTGTGTGCATGTTCTCCTGTGGGGGTGTGCTCACACATGCCTGTGTATGTGGAGGCCAGAGGTACATCAAGTGTCTTCCTCGATTGCTCTCACCTTATTTTTTGAGACAGGGTCTCGAGCTGAACCAAGAGGTCTCTGACTGGGCTAGGATTGTTGGGCACAGAGCCCCAAGGATCCTCCTGTCTCCATTTCCTTGACACTGATCACTTATGCATACACCCTACCATGTTTTTTACATGGATGCTGGGGATCTGAACTGAGGTCCTCCCCTCAGCTCCTCTCCCTACTTTGCAGGGCTAAAGATCAAACCTAGGACCTAGTGCATGCTAGGCATGAGCTTTGCCTCCAAGCTGTATCCCCAGCCCCTAGATAATCTTTTTGTCTCCATCTTCCTTCTCTGATCAAGGCCTTGTAGGTTGTCCCCACCTGCCTTATTAGTATGAAGATCACCACATCCTTTTCTTCTCTTCCCAGGAAAGTATGTGATGGTGATGGGCGTGGTTCAGGCCTGTAGCCCTGAGCCCTGCCTACAGGCTGTGAAGATGACGGATCTTTCTGACAATCCCGTCCACGAAAGCATGTGGGAACTGGAGGTGGAAGACTTACACAGGAGCATCCCTTAGAGCTGGGACCCTTTAAGAACAGCTTTCCTCCTGAAGTCCTTTACCACCAAGTGGGGCTCCAGGACATCACAAAGGTTTCATGAAGAGATTTGCTTTACTGGAGCCAGATGTGCACACCCTGGGAGCTGGAGCTTCTGTTAACTCTGCCTCCTCACTTCCCAGGGCTTTGGCTGCTTGTGGATGAGAAGCAGATGATGCTCCAAGCTTTTCCCTTTTTGTCACTCATGTGTGTTCATTTTTCTCTCTCTAAAACACATGGAGATCTCATGTTGCTATCCCTGATGTGTCAAGTGATAACACTTTCTTCTTGATTGTAGCCCGTTTTAAGATGCAAAATCTGAATTTCAGTTCTTGCCAGTGGGATTAAAGTTATGGGACATGAGGACAGAATGGCGTTGTGGCCTGTCTTCCCATCTCCAGCTTCTGGGTGCCAGCAAGCAGCCCCATGCAGACAGGGCTCTCCCTGCTTCAGTGTGTTCATTCTTCGTTGTCTGTGTCCTTAGATTCAGAAGGTGAGACCAGCTGTTGAGAATAGTTGGAATAGTCGCAGAATTCTTTTGAAATTAACAATCCAAGATGGAAACAGACTTTTCGAGTACTTCTGCTTCAAAACCTTTGTGGAGAGACAGCCAGGGAGCAAATAGCCTACTGGCTTAGAGTCCTGACCTTTCTGCATGAAATGCCTTTCTGTTGGGGTTGTATCAGTGTTGGGCTTTGGCTTTTTGCTGATCACCAGACTAGATTCATATTTGGATGGTAAAGAACAAGGCAGTCCATGTTATGTTTCTGTACCACTGCAGCACTTTGCCCAGATAACTGATATTCTACACTAGTAATATTTTTGTCTGGCTAGTTTTTAAAAATAAGCTTGATTACTTGTTTGTTTGCTTGTTTTAAAGACAGGGTCTCATGTAACGCATGAGCCTCGAACCTCTGACCCTCCACTTCTGAATGTTGAGATGACAGGGATTGAACTGGGCTTTGTACATGCCATGCAAACACTCTACTGATTGACGTGCATCTCCAGCCTGACCTATGATTTGTTAAAAACAGTTTTGGGTTTTCAGAAAAATTGTACAGAAAGTTCAGTGTTCCCATAAATGCCGTCGAATCTAAGGCTTTGTGTGTGTTAGGCAAACACTGTCACTGAACTTGAGCCCCAGCTCATTGATTTTTTTTTTAAGACAAGTGTTTTAAAATACGGCTAGCCAGATGTGGCACCCCCACACCCTGACTAACCTATATTGCCATGAGTATCAGGTGGTGCTTACCATCAGATAAATTCAGGAGCCACTTGGCAGGAGAGGGACAGAGGCGGGGAGGAGAGGAGACCCAGAGATGATCTAGACCTGCCCCTTTCCTGTTCCCTCGCCCCCCATAGAAAAAGTGTCCAGGCCTTGAGCCCATCAGGAAGAGGCAAAGTGAGACTGTAGGAAGACCAGTGGCAGTCAGCAGTTGGGGGAAGGGACGCATGGGTGGTGCACAGGACTTTTAGGGCAGTGACTAACCTGGAACTCTCTGTAGACCAGGCTGGCCTCAAACTCACAGAGATCGCTTGCTTCTGCCTCCCAAGTGCTGGGATTAAAAGCGTGTGACACCACTGCCCCTTTTATTTTATTGTTATTTTGTTGTGTGTGGTGTGTGTGTGTGTGTGTGTGTGTGTGTGTGTGTCTGTCTGTCTGTCTGTCTGTCTGTCTGTCTGTCTGTGTGTCTGTGTCTATGTGCATGTGTGAGTCTAGAAGAGGACATTGCACTTTGGAACTGGAGTTATGGGCAGGTCTGAGCAGCCAATGTGGGTGCTGGGAACCCAACTCAGTTCCTCTGAAAGAGCAGCAAGTGCTCTTAACTGCTGAGCTGTCTCTCCAGCTCCAGTGTACATCTTTTGAGCTATAGAAAAATTGCAAAAATAGTATAGTCTGAGTCATCTCTCCAGCCCTATTTTGGTTTTATTTCTTCCTTATTTCCTTGTCTGAGACACTTGATTAGTTGCTTTTGATCACATTAGAGTTTAATAAACAGACACACATACACAGACAACACACACATCAACACAGACACATAAGCACACAGACTGTACACACACTGACACAGACAACACATATACACACACACACAAAAACAACACAGACACAGACTACACACACACACATACATACATACATACATACATACAGACAGACAGACAGACACAGACTACACACACACACACATACATACATACATACATACATACATACATATAACACAGACACAGACTACACACACACACACACACACATACAGACAACACATGCACATACACTTTCACAGACAATGCACACACACACACACACACACACACTTTTTTCAGCACAGAGCTTCTTGCATGCTGGGCAGACTCTAGTGCTGCGCTGTAGCCCCAGCCCAAAATTAATTATTTTGAGACAGAGTCTCATATACCAGGCTGGCCTCAAACTCTGAGGCTGAGCATGATCTTGAAGCCCTGATCTCCCACAGGCACTTGTGGTGTTGTAATTGCAGGTGTGTATCACTCCAGGCCAGGTTCCTGCATGCCAGGCAAACACTCTACCACTTGAACTCCGGTCTGAAATTTCATTTTGATGCAGGCCACAGGATCTCAGCTATAGGATTCTTAGTAAAATGGTGTTTCCAAACTGTTAAACCCCAGAGCAGCTGTTGAGCTGTGTGTGGCATAAGCCTAGTCTGCTTCTCCACTGGAGAACTGGACGCTGCTGACAATTTCCCAACAGTGTCCTCACCTAACTCCTGGTGAATAACACCCAATGGAAAAGTGTGGGCTGGCTGGAGGTCGCCAGCAGTCGGGGGAGGAGTGCTGCAGATGGCAGTGGCCAGTGGCTGGAGGCTGCCTCCCCAGCACAGAGCTGAGCCTGTGGTTTCTCTGCACATTCAGAACTCTCACTGTTGGGCCGCCGTTTCCTCCCTGACAGCGCCAAATGAAAATGCATCCGGAGGCTTCAGCTCTCGGGCTGCCAAATCAAAGTCAGTTTATCAGCGAGCACCCGCCAGACCGCGGCTCTGGCGGCAGCCTGTGTGCCCGCCCAGCGCAGCTTCCCTTTTGAAATGCTCTTTTCTAAGAACTGAGAATAAGCAACCTAGGCTGTGACTTCACTTTTCTCGGAACTGCTTTACATTATATATATTTTAAAAATGCGAAACCATCACTTAGCTGGTTTTGGATTGCCTGAGTTCCCTAATTCTTTCTGTTGCATGTTCTTGTAAAGCTGAAGTGTTACCGCAAAGTTCTGCAGGAGGGGGAAAGAACAGCCATGTGAAGTAGAGGTGTGTCTTGTGTTTTATCTGGCTTGTGTATGATTTAATGATTAAGGAGAAAAAGAAACTAGAAGAGATGCCGTGAAAAGTCAAGGATCAGCTCTGGCTGGCTGGCTAGAGTTGATGTTGGGCACTTGGTCCACACTTCCTGATCAGCCAACTGCCTCTTGCAAGGAAGGATAAGAGGGAACCTGGGTGTAGTGGCACACACCTGTAACCCTGATATTCTGGAGGTGAAGGCCACTGTGGGCTATAACATAAGTTCCAGGCCCTTTGGGGGAGCCTAGAGCTGTAGATCAGTGGTGGAGTGCTTCCTTGGCATGAATGAAGACCTGGGTTTGATTCCCAGCACTCCAGAAAGCTAGGCATGGTAGTACTTGTCTATAATCCCAGCACTAAGGAGGTAGAGGATCAGAAGTTTAAGGTCACTATGGGCTACATAGCAAATTCAAGGCCAGCCTGGGCTATGTGACAAACAAAACAGGATGGGGGAGAAAGAGTAGATGTATCTTTAGCCACATTTAGCCACAGTGACCTATATCAAGCAGATAATAGCTTTGAGCCAGTGTACAAGGACATCATCCTGGGGTTCCTACCTTCTTGGGATTAGGGGACTGAAATACTGTCATACTTTGGGGGCTGG
This sequence comes from Cricetulus griseus, assembly GCF_003668045.3. Taxonomy (NCBI): domain Eukaryota; kingdom Metazoa; phylum Chordata; class Mammalia; order Rodentia; family Cricetidae; genus Cricetulus; species Cricetulus griseus. The sequence goes on along the minus strand of NC_048600.1, from coordinate 35,928,910 downwards.
TCCTGGTCCTCCTGTTTCTTGCCTGACCTTGGGTTTGAAGGCCAGCCTTTGAGGTGGAGGCAATCCTTCTTTCAAAGGGTGCTCTGGTAGGTTTTTGGGAATTGGAGTTAGCCATCCCCTTCTTCTGAGTGCTGAGGTTTCAAAGTTGTTTTAAACTCCTAGCTTGGTATCTCTATCCCCCAGGGACTCACATAACACACATAGGTACTCAGTAAGTGCTGGCTGAGTTTCAGGTTGAAGATTGAAGACACACACAAGCAAAGGCACAGTGCTCGAGAACCTTGGCATTTGAGGGGTTTAAAAAAACATTTGTTTGTATTTTTACTTATTTATTTGCTTACTCATTTATTTTGTTTGTATGTGTATAGGTGCACATTGCTGTGGAGACCGGAGGATAAATTGTAGGGGGTGATTTTTGATTCCTACAAAGTGGGATATGAGTTCAAACTCATTATTGGGTTATTGGGCTTGGTGAAGTACCTGTACTCTCAGGGCCCTCTCGATGTCCTGAGTTTGAGGTTTTTGTTTTGTTTTGTTTGTTGTTATTATTGTATTTGGTTTTTGTTTGTATTTTTTAATTTTTTAAGATTTATTTGTGTGTGTGCCCACTTGTATCCATGATAAGGTGTGTGGAGGGAGGGACCCTCTTTCAGGAGTCCATGCTCCCCACTGTGGGTCCTAAGGATTGAGCTGGGCTCATTAGACCCCTGCAGCAAAATTTTAACCACTGAACCATCTCACCTGCACTTGTTCATTTCTGTGAGATGGTCTCTCATACCTCATGTTTTCCTGGATGAGCTTGGTGAGCCCCCTGCCTTCCCCTCCTGAACGCTGGGATGGAGGCTGGGTTACATGCAGTGTCTGGCTCATACAGTGCCAGAGCTTACACACATGGTAGACAGACACTCTGCCAACTGAGCTGTGTCTCCAACTCTGCTTTTGTTTTCCCCTGTGTTTCCCTCATTTTAGACACTATGTAGGCCAAGCTAGCCTTGAACTTTTGCAGATTCGCCTGTCTCAACTCCAGAGGTTCTGGGATCATAGGTATGTAGTGCTGTGCTGGCTTTTGGGGCCTCTTAAAGCAAGCACCTTGCAGTTACCTGAGGTGTTGGCTGGAAGGCAGGAAAGTGCTCCTCGGATAGGAAAGATCTGGAAATATAAAAAGGGTTGCTGAAAAGAGAAACATCAGTGTGGAGGAGGTGTCTGGGACAGTAATTCCCTTGATAAAGATGACAGTTCAAGTGTACACTTGGTATTAAGGTTTGTGCTGAACTTCATTTACCTGGGAGGTGTATATTCCCCTTGCACTGCCATGAAGAACAAAACCCTGGAGATGAAGCCCTGTGTCCCAGCTCATCTGGTCAGCAGGCCACAGGGGCAAGTTATGAGCTAGTAGGTGCCTGGTATTGTTAGGGACATTTTTCTTGGGAGATAGCACATTAATTCTCCAATGTTGGCACCTTGGGACTGTTCTAGAGTGGATTATAGCTCCCCCTGCTGGTGATCCTGGGCCTGGTATGAGCCCTCAGGAATGGAATGAGAGCCAGAGACCAGAACGAAAAGCCACAAAATGAAGCAAAGGAGCAAAACAGGGCCACAAGAAGTTTCACAGCCATCCACCCTGGGAGTTTTGCCCATTGTGGCCAGACTAGGGTGGGGGTGGAGCGGGAGTGGTTTGGCCACCAGATGGGTTCTGATGGACTTGACATTCAACTCTAGCCTTTTTATTAAGTGGGTCACCTTGAATGAGTCACTTCATTTCTCTGGGTCTTATTTATCTATTTAAGCTTTTGGGGACAGGGTCCCTATGTAGAAGCTGACCTGAAACTCCCAATGTAGCCCAGGTTGTCCTCCAACTTGCGAGGATTATGCTGCGAATGCTCTCAACTGCACCACCATGCCCAACTCGTATTTTTTCATTAGCTATTGTTGTTGAGACAAGGTCTCACCATGTAGCCCTCTAGATGGTCTAGAACTCACAGAGATCTGCCTGGCTCTGCCTCTGGAGCACTGGGATTAAAGGTGTGCACCACTGTATTTAGTTATAAGCAATTAAAAGTATTTAGCACTTGGGACTGAACCCAGGGCCTCACATAAGCCAGGCAAGCACTTTGTCACTGACTACGTCCCCAACCCCTTTGTACCTTTTGTTTTCAGACAAGGTCTCACTAACTTTCTCAGACAGCTGAGTATCTGCAATTAAAGGTCTGAGCCTATCCCTTTATAGGCATTTAAAAATATTATTATTATCATTGTTTTGGACTGAAGAGATGGTTGAGAGGTTACAGTTGCTTGCTGGGTAAGCCTGCTGATCTGAGTTCATTTCAAGGAACCCACAGAAGGGTGGAAGGAAAGAACCCACTCCTGAAAGTTGTCTCCTGACCTCTGTACAAGTGCAGTGGCCTGTGTGTGCCCTCATATACACATACAATGCTAAACAAAATACAAATTAAATCTAATAAACTTATCACCATTCTTATGTGCTGGGGATGAAACGTACAGCCTCATGTATGCAGGATGAGCGGCCTACCTCTGAACCACATCCCCAGCCCTTTGGCTTACTTCTGACCTCTGCAGAGAAGAATGATGGGGTTGGAAAGGGTAAATGACTTCTCTCCTAGGCTGTTCTCAAAATCCAAGCAGTCCCAGCAGGTTCCTTCAGAAGATGTTTGGCTCATTGGCCTTTGTCACCAAGCACTGGTGCCTGCTGGGCTCCAGGTCTGGAAACAATGAAAGGAAAACTCCCGTTGTTTCCTGCACAACTTACCTTATCTCTCCTGTTTACATGCTGGCCTAAGTCAATGCAAAAACTCACTTCTGAGGCTAGGAATGCGGCTCAGTTGGTAGACTACTTGTCTATTGTGCATAAAGCCCGAGGTTCATTTCACAGCATTACATTAAATTGTTCATGGTGCTGCACTCAGGAGGTGGAGACAGGAGGGTCAGAAGTTCAAGGCCACCCTTAGTAACTCAGTGAGTTAGACCAGCCTAAACTTATATGTCTTTTTAAAAAAAATTAGAAAAAGTCGATTTTGAAACTAAGATAGCATTCACAGGTTCTGGTTAGGGTGCTATTACAGGAAAAGAGGGGCATTCTTCCTGCCTTGTCTGCCCGCTAGCCCCACAGATGAAGTGAAGTACAATTATCTCCTCCCCCTTCAGCATCAACCCACCTCCCTAAAGACCATCTAGCTTAACTGAGGGTGCAGGGACGTGTGTGGTGTGGACAAGGTAGAATGGCCTAAGAAACAGAGGCCCCCCCATAGGAAATATGGAATTATAAACAACTGCACCTCCCTTCTGGCCAAATAGAGTGAGGAAAGGAGGGGATCAGACATTTCAGGTCATTCTTGGCTACATTGTAAGTTAGCATCCAGCCTGGGATATATGAGACCTATCTCAAAGGAAAAGAAAAATATTAAAGGATAGTGGAGTTGGTGACTGCTGTTTGGGTAGAATGTTTGGTCTCACCAGATGATCTGAAATGTCTTGAGTTGCATAGGGCAATGGTCTCATGGAGTCGCTGATACTTAAATTGTGGGGTTTCCAGACACAGGGGACAGAATATACAGGCTGCTTTTCATTCTGTCAGAGGATAGAAAGGACACCTCCACAGTGGGGAAACCTGACAGACAGCCTTAGTAAGATGACCCAGCTTTACCATTACGTGTCAGGGTGACCACAGCTGAGACACCTGGGTAAGATGCCAGAGGCCCCGGGAGGCTAGGGAGGAGAGTCTTTTCACTCCAGAGCCAGTTCCCTTCACTCACACTGCTCCAGTAGAGCAGGGATAATGTCCTATGGGGTCCTCAGGAGTCACACTGGAGAGATGTATAAGGACACTGCATCTTCCATAGGTGTGATAAACAGGATCAACACTTGAGATCAGTGGTTCGTGCACGACACTGTCATGATCATAGTGACTGAAAACAACAGATGTGCCATCTCTGCTCCCATGAACCAAGGGTTTCTCAGCATGGCTGGGTTCTCTGTTCAACCTCACTGCATGAAGTGGAGATGTCAGCTTGCTGAGCAGGCGCCTGGGGGGACCCAGGGGAGGTTTCGTCCAGTTTGTTGACAGCATCTGGACCTTAGGACCCATTTCCTTGTAATTTATAAACTAAGGGTCCCCCAGAGCCTCCCTCTGTCTTCATAGCTCATCTTCCTGTGTCTGGGTTTCCCATCTTCCCCTCTAGACCCAGGGTTAAAGGCCTTCCTTTCTTTGTTGTGGGACTTAAATTACACAAGTAAAAATCTTTTCACTGACTTTTGAATACCAGGAAAAAAAGTGGGTCTTTCTTAAGTGGGAGTCTTAAGACCCTGCCTTCCATAGGACCTGCAAGCAGGGCGTCATCGTAAGTGGCTAATGTGGGTCTTGGAGGCAAACAACACTTTCAAATCTAGGCTCCTCCACCACTCAGCAGGCTGTGAGCTTCTTATCTATAAAGTGAGCATGCCTTAGCTTGTTAAATTCACACTGGTGTCATAGAGGGGAGAAAGTGCTGCTTTTCCACATTCTTTAACTTGTGTGGTTGGCAGTGTGGCCCTTTAAGGCCAGCGAGCTCCGTGGCTCCTCCAGGATGTTGGCCTTTCTATCTGGCAGGCTGCCCTAGACTTGGCACAGGGAAGAAGTGTCAACAAGGAAAGGACTTTTCGTAACAGTGAATGTGTAATAAAACACATACCCAATTCAAACATCAGTGTGATCGCACGTGTGGATGAGGTCTGACTGAGGTGGGCTGAAGACTTTAGCTAGAATGGTTCCTGCTTCCTCCTTCCCTTCCCCAGGGTTGGTGCGAGAGGAGGCATTTGCCTGCTTTCTGATGGGAGCACTTTGTCCCATTCATTCCACACTCATGGGCTTTTCATATGGATGCACATGAAAACCTTGTGAAATTATTTGTGGAGAAAGAAAGAACGAGAGGAATTTTGGGTAATGGCAAAGCGGCCATCTAGATCTGCAAAGGTTCCAGCATGGGTGGTTTTATAACTAATTGGAAAAACATGTTTCTTCCAAGTTGACTTAATCTTTTCTGCAGTGCCTTGAGCCTTTCGTGTTCCCAGGGCCTTATGGACATAACTGCTCCCGAGTGGTCACCTCAGTGATAGAAGGGGCAAAGAGCTCATTCTTGCCAGCATATGAAGATCTTTTAGATGTCTCCAGGTCCATCTGGGACCATGTCAATGGTCTCCCTGACGAGGGCAGGGGATGGGTGTTGGGGCTAGCAGAGTGAGAGGCCAAGTTCTGGCTTGGGAGTCTTTGGAGCCTAGACAGGAAGAGGAAACCAGCTGTGCTGGAGGACTGAGAGCTGAGGACTCTCCAGCTTCAGCCCTAAGCTCAGTGCCCAGGGCCTGTCATTCTTTGGCAGTTTTATTTTAATTTTATTTTGAGACAGGGTCTCTCTTTATAGCCCTGGCTATACTGGAACTTGCTGTGTAGACCAGGCTGGCCTCAAACTCAGATCCACCGCCTGCCTCTGCCTTCAGAGTGCTGGGATTGGAGGCATGTGCTGCTAACATACCTAGCTTGGCAGTTGTTTCCAAATATATCCCAGTTGAAGGTTCCTGCCTTTTCTTTTTCTTTGGGGTTCACTGATGGTGTGGATTCCTGGGAACAGACAATTGGCTAACCTACTATTGCACCCCAGGTCCTCTGGCCCAGACCCTAGAAACACAAAGACTTGAGGCTTGCATCTGGCACTGGATGGCCTCAATTCTCTTGGCTGCTGGGTTGTTGTATATGAGTTTGGGGTAATGGTGCCCTGCACTTTCTGTTTCAGGATAAAATACAGGACATGGAACTTGCCCACAGACAAAAGGCAACCCTGCTATTAGAGTCCTATGTGTTTGTGGTCCCCTACTCCTTCTTTCTTGAAACCCCAGAAGAGACTTGGCGGGGAAGGAAGGGCATTTTGGATCCCTGAGCATGGTGATGGGGAATTCCCACCCCCTCCACCCCACCCCTCACCCTCCCACCCCGGCTTTGCTTGCTGTGAGTTTGAGCCACAGGACTACTGACATTACAGGCCCCTTCTGTGTGTGGCCAACTACCCGTCTGCCTGGGAGCTCCTTCTATGCTGGATTAGTTACTTTTCTTGTTGCCGTTACAACCTGATAAAACCAATGAGGGCTCACAGTCTGAGGTAACGGTCAGTTGTGGTAGACAAGTCATGGAGGCAGCTGGTCACATGACACCCACAGACCAGCAACAGAAGAGTGTGGGTGCTTGGTTTGCTTTCCCCTTTTCACTCAGGCTAGGACTCCAGCAAATGGGAGGGTGCCACAACATTTAGGGTGCAACTCTCCATTAATTAAATCTCTCTAGAGACACCCTCAGAGACATACCCAGAGGTGTTACCACCACATAGGTCTTGTCCTGCTCACACAGGCGGAGCTAGTAACGGATAGGCATGCTCTGAGGGAAGACATCTGGAAGGGGTCTTAACCACAGGGCGTTGTAACCAGCCCTGCTCCATCTCTGGCTGCTCCTTCCATTAACTATACACACCAGGTAAGAGGTCTGCAGAGGACCTGGTCTCCAAGTTGCTTAAGGTTGCATGAGGAAGTGGCCCTCAAACAGTTCTTCCAGAGTGCTGTGTGAGTCTCCCTGTGTGGGAGAAGTTAGGGAAAAATCTTTCCGTTCTTGCTGCTTAAAGGGAAGAATTCAGTCAGAGAACGGACAGTCTAAGGAATTTCTTTAGCCAAGTGCTCCAGTGGGACTGGAGTGGGCTGCTCCACAGTGCCAGCAGCACAGTGGGCTCTGTGCTGTGAGTCTGTGGGTTAGAAAGATGTTCATGAATATTTATTAGGTGGGTAGCATATTCATGAGGTAAAGTAACTCTTTTCTCCTCCCAAATCATGGTGGACTGGATCACCAGTTTAGAGTATTCCTTCCCATGATTCTTTAGGAAAGCCCACATGGAGGGTCAAAACTGCAATGTAAATGACACTGTAAAAGACACCATGTTCACTGAGTATGCAGACTGTTGACTAGAGCACACGTGTGGGCGAATGTCCTGAAACCTTAGTTTCTGACGTGGTGGGGACAGCTAGTCTGCAGCCTCAAGGTGTTTAACCACAAATGGGCATTCTGACCACTGACAGACACAGCTACCAAGGTGCAGCTGTGGTTTTCTTGGTTAATTTGCACCCAGGTCCTCTTTGAGGCTTCTCCAGGTCCATGATTGACCTCTTTGATGTCTGTTGTAAGTCATCCCATTATTTTTAAAAAGAGGCTTTATTGTGAACGCTTGGCCTGCCTGGGTTTTACAGTAACTTGTGAGGTGGCTCAAACAGGAACAGATTTATGCTGCCTGTGGGACCTTCTGCCTAACTGATGGGCTCCATGGCTGGCCAAGCCTGTGTTTTATGCAAACACTGAGTGGCCCCAGGTGCCTGAGAACCTGTGATGAGTGTTCCAAAACAGGAATGGCAACTTAATGTACAGGCCCCACAAAACTGCTGCCTTGGACTTAAGGTTCAAGTTGGGAGCTGTGGTGCACACCCATAATCCAGCATTGGAGAGATGGAGACAGAAGTCCAGGCCTTCAAGACCAGCCTGTCTCAAAAAGGGAAAAACAAAACAAAACAAAACAAAAAAACCCTATCATTGTTATCTCTGCCAGGTGACCTCACTACCAAGGTGCAGAGGTATAAGCCAAACCAGAGCAGAAGGGTCACCTTTGACCTTCCCACAGCACCCTGGTGCAGACCTTAACTTTTCTCTTAAAGAGACATTTCCAGGGGTGGGAAGGTGGCTCTGTCAGTGAAGTGATTGTGATACAAGCATGAGGGTAAGTTTGGAGCCCAGCACCTGTGTAAAGTTTGGGTGTGATAGAACATCTGTGACCCTGTCCCTGGAGAGGCAGAGACAGAAGATTCCTGGTGCTTGCTGGCCAGTCTAGCTGAGTTTGAGGTGCCCAAGTTTCAGTGAGAGACCCTGTTTCAGAGCAAGGTGGGGTGGGGACTACTTATCTGTACCAATAGATACATTATAAAGTGTCCACACTTAAGGCTCAGAGAACATTGTGGAAGAAGGGGCAGAAAGATTTTAAGAGCCAAAAGACCAGGGAGTTTGCTGTGAGACTGTTTTCTAGCAAAGTCTAACCAAGATGATTGACAAAACATGTGCTGAACAAAGACAATAACAACAGATACTCCAAAGTGGATGGAATGGGGGTCGGGGGCAACCACACGGCCTCAGATCTACACAAAGAGCTACAAGCAGCCAAGGGATGCTGAGAATAGGAGAAACAGTCCTCCCCAGGGAGAAAGAGTATGCCAATTGATTATCCAGTGCTAAATGGTTGCCCCTGAAAACATACATACAGCTACAGAGAAGGTTGTCTTTAAGAATGTATGTGTATATACATGTATGCATGTAACAACAGTTAATGAAAAAGGGGGTCATGAATTTAAAAGAGCAAGAAGGGGTACATGGGAAGTTTTGGAAGGAGGAAAGGGAAGGGAAAAAATGATATAATTAAATTATGATTTCAAAATAAAAGAAAATAGAGAAAACATTACTGATTTATATTAAGGATGTCTAATATGTAAAAAAAATAAATCCAAATCTCTGAGTTTTTAGGGCACATGGCTGAAATATCCATGTGCCTAATTCTTTCCAATGCATTATGAATAAAAATGAAATGTGTGAAATGCCAAAAAAAACGGGAGAGCAATTGAGGGAGACTCCTGAGCAATAGAGGGAGATGCCTGCCTTAGTTTATTTTCTTTTGCTGAGATAAACCCCATGACCAACAGCATGGGTTTGTTTCACCTTACAGCTTACAGCACATCACAAAGGAAAGTCAGGACAGGAACTTGAGGCCAGGCAGGACCTGGAGGCAGCAGCTAAAGCAGAGGGCATGTCGGGGAGCTGCTTACTGGCTACTCATCATGGTTTGCTCAGCCTACTTTCTTATAGAACCCAGGACCATGCACAGTGGGTTGGACCCTCCCACATCAATCGTCAGTCAAGAAAATGCACCAGTCTTACCGATAGGCCAGTCTGGAACTTCCTCAATTGAAGTTCCCTCTTCCCAAATGACTCTAGCTTTTGTAAAGCTGACATAAAACTAGCCAGCACAACACCCAATGTCAAAACACACACGCACAGAAAGGATTCCCAGATACTCTGTATTGGGATGACAATTGTTTCCAAAGACACAAAGATTAGGGGTTGCTAAGGAAACAGTTTTCATCGTCTGTCGTAAATGGATTACTGGTGAAATGAACAGCAATTCATTCTTCCAGATGGCAGGCAGGAAGGGACGCTTGCTCCTGGGTAGAGTGAGTCATGGAACAGAGGAGCACATGGAACAGGGCCCCCTCTCTCTTCACTTCAGATCTACACCCTACTTTTTAAGACAGAGTCTTATGTGCCCAGGTTGGCCTCAGACTCACCATACAGCTTCTGGTCTTCCACCTCCTGAGTGCTGGGATTACCAGTGTATGTCATCATGCATGGTTCATGTGTTGCTTGAGATAAATCTAGCTCTTACTGTGGGACCCTTTTTAATTTACTCACCCAGCCCTGTCACCAGACGGACTGATGCCTCTCATCTGACTGTGTGAAAGCAGACAGGCTTTGCTTAGAGAAGGGGTAAAAGATGTCTCCAGGAACCGAAAGTTATAACTGCTGATGGCAGAGCCATGCCCTCACCCTGATTCCATCTCCATGGGGCTCTTTACAAATTGAGGTGTAGGCCAGGTGTGGACACACATCTGCGATCTCTGAACTAGGGAGGTTGAGGCAGGAGATTGCCACAAATCTGAGGTCAGCCTGGGCTGTATGAGAAAAACCTGTCTCAAAAACCTGACCTATAATTCATGTGCCATAAATCACACACTGTGAAACATACGGTTCACAGGTTTCCATGTGTGCACAGGCTGGGCGGTCACAGGCTGCCCAGTGGCCACCACTGTGTAACTGAAGTTCCTCTACACTGTCGAAAGGACCTATACCCGTTTTCTGCCATCCCAAAATTCCCATCTCTCCCCACCTCAGTTACAGTGACTCTGCTTATCCTCTGCATTTCTGTCCTGTACATGGAACCAGAGTAGGCAGTGTCCTGGGTCTGGCTGCTTCCTTGAGCACAATGCAAACATTGCACTTTTGATGATCCAAGCTGAACATGGATCAGTACTAGGCTCTTCTTGGTGGCTGAATTATAGTCCAGTGTGAGTGTTCTGGGTGGGCATTTGCTTGTTGCAAAGTTTTGGTAAAGGAGAATTGTTGACTCCTTTTTTTTTTTTTTTTGTTTTGTTTTGATTTGAGACAGGGTTTCTCTGTGTAGCTTTGGAGCCTATCCTGGCACTCGCTCTGGAGACCAGGTTGGCCTTGAACTCACAGAGATCCGCCTGCCTCTGCCTCCGAGTGCTGGGATTAACGGCGTGCATCACCAACACCTGGCTCTTGTTGACTCCTAATGAGGTGGTAGGAGTTCCTCAGGTAGGCCTGGGTTTAGGAAAGGACTTAGTCAGATGTTAGGAAAAACCAAGAAATTGATAAATCTCAATAAATAAATAGATAAATAGAGAAAGAAAAGTCAGTAGCTCATATACAGCATGCAGGGAGGTGGGGCGTATTTGGAGGGGTTCTATTTTTTCCTTTGTGTGTATGTTCCCATTTGTTTGTGTGACTGGGGACATCTGTGCTGCCATGGTTACGTGTATAGGGGTCAGAAGACAGCCTCAGGTGTCAGTCACCTTGTGCTATTTGTACTCACCAGCCTGATTGGCCCAAGAGCCTCCGGGGATTCTCCCTGCTGCTCCTGTCACACCCCTAAGAAAGCTTGGCCCAACTTTCCTGGGTTCTGGGGGTTTGAATCTAGACCCTCACACCAGGGCACATGCATTACTCACTGGGCCTTCTCTGCAGCCCCTCCACCTTTGGGTTTCTGTTGGTGGCTTGTCTAGCTTATGCTCCTCTTGTGGACTTTGCAGGGTGTTGTTTTCTGTTTTTCTTTCTCATATTTTACTTATCTGCCTTCTCATGTATTAGTGGAGTTTTTTGTTGTTGTTTTGTTTTGTTTTTCGTTTTTCTGAAGTAGGGTTTCACAATGCAGTCCTGGTTGGCTTGGAGCTTGCTATGTGACCGGGCTGGCCTTGAACTCACAGCAATTCTCCTGCTTCTGTCTCCCAAATGCTGGGACTAATAGTGTGTGCTATCATGCCTGGCTAATGGAATCGTTTTTTGAACATTTTCTTCTATCTCCTCTTTTGACAGTTTTGTTTATTTGAGACAAGGTCTCAGCTCAAGCTAGCCACAAACTTGGTAAGTAGCAGAGGAAGGCTGTCATCCTCCTACCTCCACTCCAATTTCTATTGGCTTTTTTCTTTTATCTTCTAGTTCAGCCTGTGGGTTGTGACCCTTCTAGGAGCACAGGGGTTGTATATCAGATATCCTGCATATCAGATATTTACATTAAGATTCATAACAATAGCAAAATTACAGTTATGAAGTAGAAATGAAAAATAAAATAGGGGCTGGAGAGATGGCTCAGCGGTTAAGAGCACTAACTGCTCTTCCAGAGGACCCAGGTTCAATACCAAGCACCTCATAGCAGCTCACAAACTGTCTGCAACTCCAATTCCAGGGAATTTGACACCCTCACACAGACATACATGCAGGCAAAACACCAAGGCACATAAAATACAAATATATAAAAGATCCTTAAAAATTTGGGGGGGTGTTCAAGACAGGGTTTCTCTGTAGATTTAGAGCCTGTCCTAGAACTCCCTCTGTAGACCAGGCTGGCCTTGAGTTCATAGAGTCTCTCTGCCTCCCAAGTGCTGGGATTAAAGGTGTGTGCCACCATCGCTCATCAAAAAAAAGAACTTTAAAAAATTAACAGACATATAAGTTCTTTTTAAAGATTTGTTTTATTTATATATTTTGTTTTATTTATATGGTACTTTGTGTGTACATTTGCAAACCAGAAGACAGCATCAGACAGTTGTGAACTGCCATGTGGGTGCTGGGAATTGAACTCAGGACCTTTGGAAGAGCAGTGAGTACTCTTAATTACTGAGCCATCTCTCCAGCCCCATGAAAATAATTTTATGGTTGGAGTCACCACCGAATGAGGAACTGTATTAAAGGGTCTCGGCATTAGGAAGGTTGAGAACTGCTATTCTAGCTATATATTTTCAGCTAAATATATGCACTCTTTGGAGGCCACACAGTCCCCCTGCTCCAGCCTCCCAGTAGCTGGTATCATAGACCCCCAACCCAGACCCGACCTGAACATGTCTTCTTTTGTGTTTGCTCTTTGGATTTCACCATCAAATGTGCCAACACATCATGGGATCTTACAGCTCACGTGGAACTACTCTGAGAATAGGGAATAGGGAATAAAAAGCAGTGGTGTTCTGACATGTGAGTGACCCATAAGGACATGAAGCTGAGTCACAGACACCGTCACAAAGTCAACCTCTTGCCTGGTTCCTTTTATGGGAAATGTCCTGAATACGGGACTCCAGGGAAGCAGACAGTGGGCCACTGGTCTCCTCTCTCAGGGAAGGACTCAGAGTTAGTCACAAGGACTTCTTTAAAAGGAAAATGTTTAAATTCCATCCATTTATACCGTGTATCCGGGTCATACTGGCTCCCGCTTTCTCCTTTTAGCTCACCCCATAGCATAGCTCCCATTTCTTAACCTTAGGCCTTTTTTTTTTTAAACCCACTAAATCCAATTAGTGCTTCCCATATGCACACGTATATGGGAACATACACTGGATGACCTACCAATGCTCCCTCCCCAAAGAAAAGTGACATGTCCCCAGAAACCATCAATAGCCATTGGGCCTCAGCTAGGGGGGTAGGTATTAGGAGTCCTCCTTCCTCCATATTGGGAATTTTAACATTCTTGATCTTTTGTTTGTCTCTACAGGTGATCCCAAAGGCTGTGAGTTCATGTGTGTAATAGCCACGTCTTCTCCAGAAGACAACATTTCACACTCTCCCCGTCCTCCAAGGCTTGCGTCCTCCTTTCCATCCCTCTTCTGAGATGTTCCCTGAGCCTTCTGGGGTGGGTTGAAAGGGTTCTAAAGTTGGCTGCAATGTCAGACAGAGTGAATGTTCTGTGAATTCTACACTTTAGCTATGTGCGTGTGGTATATGTGTGTTCAGTGTGTACACGCCCTTCTGCGTGTGTGTCGGTCAGACGGTGGCTTCGGCTGTCAGTTCCTACCTTCCACCGTGTATTTGATCAGGCCTCTTGTTTCTGCTGCTCTCAGCTGTCCCACAGGCCGACCTTCCCACAGGCTTCTGGTGGATCCCTGTCTCCTCCATTCTCCATCTCACCATAGGAGGACTTATGTTACAACGTGAAACTCAGGCCCTCACACTTGTGCAGCTGGTACTACACACACACACACACACACACACACACACCAAGCATCTCCCTGGCCTGATTTCTGCATTTTAAACATGAATTGAGGCCAGCAGTGCGATGTCAATGTCCTACAAATTTGCTTCATATTTAGGATCCTTTGTCTTCACCGTGAAAACTTTTCTTAAGAGCTGAAGAGATGGCTCAGCAGTTAAAAGCACTGGCTGTTCTTCCAGAGGACCTGAGTTTAATTCCCAGCACCCATATGGCAGCTCACAACTGTTTATAACTGTAGTCCCATGGGATCCAATGCCCTCTTCTAGTGTGCAGACAACCCTCATTTACTTAAAAATAAGTAAGCAAAACTTTTTAGCATCCATCCTACCAGGTGCTTGGGGTAATGCATTTCCTCAAGTTGGTCTAATGTTTTATTTTGCTTACCCCACTCTTTTTGAGACATAGGCTCATTTATGTAGCCCAGGCTGGCCTCATTGAACTCACTGTGTATCTGAGGATGACCTTGAACTTCTGATCTTCCTGCCTCCACCTTCCTAGCACTGGCCTTATAGTCTTGAATTTACACCTGGTTTATGCAAAGCTAAGGTTGGCACTCAGGGCTTCATGCATTCTAGGTAAGCACTTTACCTACATCACCCCTCCTCCCTTTTAAAATTTATTCTCTTTTAAAATTATCTGTCTGTGTTTGGGTTTGTGCACAAACATGGAAATGCCCATAGAGACCAGAAGAGGGTGCTGGATCCCCTGGAACTGGAATGACAGACATTTGTGAACCATTCAGTGTTGGTTCTGGGAACCCAACTCAGGTCCTTTGGAACAGCAGCAGTATGCTCTCTGTTGGAAAAGAATATTCTTGGCATTAAACCAAGAAATACATGAACAGCTATGCAGTGGTGGCACACACCTTTAATCCCAACCCTTGGGAGATAGCAGCAGACAGATTTGTGAGTTCAAGGCCAGCCTGGGCTACAGAGCCAGCGCCAGGACAGCTGGGGTTGTATAGAGAAACCCTGTCACAAAACCTGCCCCCACCCCCCATCTCCCATCCCCCCAACTCCCCCACACCGCAAAAAAAAGAAAGAAAGAAAATACATGAACAAAGTGAAAGTAACCAGACAAGGCAATTTCTTTTTGTAAAAAGGGCACACCATGACCCAAAACAGGTTATCAAGTAAGCATACACTTTGGGATGGGGAAGTTCACCCAGTTTTTATTCTGATGCGGGTAGTGATTGTGCCTCATCCCATTGATGGGAGCTCCATCTCACAGTCTGACTTGACTGGCTAATTGGCACGGGTGGGAAGGATGTGATAGTTACATCTCAAGAATGTCCTGTTTCAAACAAACAGGCATGTACACAAGAGCTTCAAGATAGGGAGTTTATGGAATATTGGCACTTGGCAGGCTAGCCACCCTTAATAGAGAAAAAAACAAAACTATTTTCATGTCTCTTGACTGTTGAGCAGACGAGCTCTCTCCACACTCTTCAGTCCCATTTTTGTTTTAGCCTTGGATAATGTGTGTTTGTTGACTGTTGGGTTGACAGTCTCTCCCTATCACTTCATTTCCTGCTTCAACTGTTTCTCTTGAGGACTTGGCTGTCATGACTGTTGTACCCTTGACTGTGATGGTGTGTGTGTGTGTGTGTGTGTGTGTGTGTGTGTGTTCAGACATGTGGAGATATCCAGAAGATAACTTGTTGTATCTGTGTGTGTGTGTGTGTGTGTGTGTGTGTGTGTGTGTGTGTGTGTGTGTTCAGACATGTGGAGATATCCAGAAGATAACTTGTTGTATCTGTAGCGTCATCCACCTTGTTTTTGATATAGGGCCTCTTGACCTGGGGCTCACCAATTAGGCTAAGCTGGCTGGTGAGTCAGGCCCTGGGACCTACCTGCCTCCACCTCTCAACACTGAGATTGCAAACGTGTATCTCTATGCTGGGTTCTTTTACATAACTTCTGGGGATTGAGCTGTGGTTCACTGTACTTACACAAGTTCTTAACTGATTGAACTCACCCCCCAGTATCCTCTGGGTAGGTTTAAGCCCAGCTGCTTGATGGGTAAGGCAGGAGGATCATATGTATTTAAGGCCTGCCTGGGCTGCAGAGCAAGTTCATGGCTAGCCTGGGTCACTTAGCATCCTGTCTCATAATGAGGGAAAAAGAAATGAGTAGAAGCCTGAGGATGTGGCTGAGTGTGAGGCACTTGCTCAGCAGGCACAAGGCCCCATGTTCCACACCCCTGCCCAGCACTAAAAACCAATACAACAACATCAAAACTCTTGAATGTTTTCATTAGGTCATTGTGATGTGCCTGGGTACAGTCTTTTTTCAATCAATCCTGCTTTGGGTTTGTTGAACTTCTAGGATCTGAGAATGATGTGTCTTGTCAGTTTTGGAAAGATACTAGCTATTATCTCCTAAGGTGTTCTGCCTTATTTTCTGCCACCTTCTGTGACTTCAATCACATGTGATTTAGTCAGTGTGATTGTCCTTCAAGGCTCACCTAGTCTTGTTTATACATTTGTTCTCTCGTGATCCTCTCCGTGTGTATTTTAAATTCTTTTCCCTTAATAGCCACTGTCATGTCTTCACCCACAGGTACATTCTTGTAAATCTACCCAGTAGGTTTCTGTTTCATGTACTTGCATTTTTAAATTCAAAACATTATATTTATGTTTTTTATTTCATCTTTTTTCTTTTCCTTTTTAAAAAAATTTTCTATCTCTTTGTCTTGATCACTTTTTGCCTGTGAATTCTTTAGCATGTTTCAAAGTCTTTGTTAATTTCAAAAACTGGATTACCCATGGCTGTCTGCTTGCTCATCTCACACATTTGTGATTATGGCCCAGGGAGGTGACTCAGTGTAAAGGCATTTGCCACCAAGCCTGAAGACCTGAGTTTGATTTGTGTACACATATACACTCACACTCTACATACACATATATAGACAAATACATAAATGTAAGTTTTAAAAATGCCAACATTTCTTTTTTAAAAAGTTTTACTTTTGTTTTATGTGTATATGTGTGTGCCTGTATGTATGTGTGTATGTATGTATGTATGTATGTATGTATGTATGTATGTATGTATATATGTATGTATATATGTATGTACGGGTACCATGTGTGAGCCTCTTGCCCATGGAAGTCAGAAGAGGGCTTTAGATCCCTTGGAACTGAAGTTACTGATAGTTATGAGCCATCATTTTGGTCTGGGAACATAATCCAGGTCCTGCAAAATCAGTAAGCACACTTAATTGCTGAGCCATCTCTCCAGCCTTTTTATGACAGTTGAATTGTGCTGACAATTATGGTTTGGAATTCATTGATTTACTTATTTATTGTGAGACAGTGTCTCACTATGTATACCTAGCTGGCCCAGAACTCACTATGTAGACCACGCTAGGCTTGAATAAACAGAGATCTACCTGTCTCTGCCTCAGGAATGCTGAGCTTGAAGGTGTATGCCAATACACCTGGCCAGGTTTGGATTTTAAAGGTCTCCAGAGATCATTTGTTGAAGGCCCTAAAGGCAGTGGAAAGATCAGGAGGAAACTTAGAGGAAGTCAACTCACTGGGGACATCCCAAACACTCTTCATGCCTTCTGTTTCTTGGCCTCTAGGAGGTAAGTGGTTGTACCACACAACACTGTTAGGTTCTGCCTGACCACAGCTGAAAACAGCAGTGCTGGGACTATGAACTGAAACCTTGGGCCAGGATAAACCTTACCACCTCAAAACTCGGTTATCTCAGGCGTTTTGTTATAGTGATGAGAACTGACACTGATGTAGTGACCAGTCATGTACCAAAGCCTATGTTCGGTTCTGTTAAAGCAAAGAAATGTCAGCTCCCTGCTTGGTTCTATAATGTATATATTTGATACTTCTAGTCTACGCTCTGTACTCTTTATGCAGTCCTGGCTGTCCTGGAGCTCACTCTTAGACCAGGCTGGCCCCTGACTGGCAAAGATCCTCCTGCCTCTGCCTGCTGGGTGATAGGATCAAAGGTGTGTGCCACCATGCCTGGCTATGCGCTGTACTCTTAAGGCTTAACCTTTCTGCAATATCAACTAGATGGTAAAGATACTTGTCAGACCCTCTTCTTGTGAGCTGACAAGCCATAAGGAGCAAGCCAGTAAGCAGCACCCCTCCATGGCCTCTGCATCAGCTCCTGCCTCCAGGTTCCTGCCCTGTTTGAGTACCTGTCCTGGCTTACTTCAGTGATGAATAGTAATATGTAAGTGTAAGCCTAATAAACCCTTTCCTCCCCAAGTTACTTTGGTCATGGTGTTTCATTATAGCAATAGTAACCCTAAGACTGTGTGTGTGTGTGTGTGTGTGTGTGTGTGTGTGTGTGTGTGTGTGTGTTGTGTGTGTGTGTGTGTGTGTGTAATCTCTCTCCCTCTCTTTCTCCCCCTCCTTCTCCCCCTCCCCCCGAGACAGGGTCCTTGTAGCTCAGGCTGGCCTCAAGTTCAGTATATATTGGAGGATGGCCTTCACCTGATCTGGCCTCGGTGTGCTGAGTGCTGGGATTAGTATCTGTCTCCTCATTGGCTCCTCTTTGCAGAGCCATCTTTCCAGGCATGGGCTACTGTTCCTTATCTGATTTTGATGCATCCTTGTTTTCTGCCAGATTTGAAGCTTAATTTTTCTTTTATGCTAAGACATTTTGGACTTGACAAGTGAAGTTCAAGGTAATACATCAAATTAATGTACCCCCAAAATTAAAAAAAAATGCAGTTAAGCTGGTTGTAATTTTTTTTGGGGGGGGGTTGAGACAGGGTTTCTCTGTGGCTTTGGAAGCTGTCCTGGAACTAGCTCTTGTAGACCAGGCTGGCCTTGAACTCACAGAGATCCGCCTGCCTCTGCCTCCTGAGTGCTGGGATTAAAGTGTACACCACCAACACCCGGTGGGCTAGTTGTAATTTTTTTCAGTTTTTTTTTTTTTTTTTTTTTTTGGTTTTTGAGTTTTTTTTGTTTGTTTGTTTGTGTGCACCACCAACGCCCGGCTTTTTTCAGCTTTTTAATGAGAAAATTATTTTGCTATTTTTGGAATCTTTTGTAGCTCTCTTCCCTTCCTCTTGTTTTGGATACCATTCCAGAGTGGCTATTAGATCAGTGGGAGGTTGATTCTAAGACCCTCTAGAGTAGTGGTTCTCAACCTTCTCAAACCTTCAGTACAGTTCCTCATGCTGTGGTGACTCCAACCATAAAATTATTTTCATTACTACTTCATAACTGTAATTTTCCTACTGTTATGAATCGTAATGCAAATATCTGTGTTTTCCAGTGGTCTTAGGCAACCCCTGTGAAGGGTCGTTCAACCCTGGAGGGGAGTCACAGTTTGAGAACTGCTGCTATGGGGCTAGAGAAATGGTGGAGTTGTTAAGAGCATTTGCTGCTCTCTCAGAGGGTTTGAGTTTGGTTCCCAGCACCCACACTGGGTGGCTCATAACTGCCTGTAACTGCAGCTCCAGAGTTCTAATGCCTTCTTCTGGCATCCACAGGCACTGTTCACATACATACATATATACACAATACATACACACACATACATAATTAAAAATTAAAAAATAGATTTGGCATGTTGGTACATGCCTTTTATCCTAGCACTTGGGAAGCAGAGGCAGGTAGATCCCTGTGAGTTAAAGTGCTGCTGGCCTATAGTGAGTTCCAGGCCAACCAGGTTATATAGTAAGACCCTGTCTCAAATACAAATTTAAAAACAAAAATAATCTTTTAAAAGTTTAAACATTACTTTTTAAAAAAGATTTTATTTATTTATTATGTATACAACATTCTGCTCCCATGTATATCTGCACACCAGAAGAGGGCACCAGATCTCATAACAGATGGTTTTGAGCCACCATGTGGTTGCTGGGAATTGAACTCAGGACGTCTAGAAGAGCAGTCGGTGCTCTTAACCTCTGAGCCATCTCTCCAGCCCTAAACATTACTTTTAAACATCCTTTTAAAACATTTTTTTTGTATGTGCATGTATGACTACCCATGGACAGTTTTCTCCTTCCACCACATGGGCCCTGGGGATGGAACCCAAGTGGTCAGGCTCTGCAGCACGTGCCCCTGCTCATGAGCAGTCTCCCCAGCCCTGCACTGTTTCCAAAGTCCAGAACAGACAGTTTTCTGGGGGACATTTTCCTGACTGACAGGCTCATATGGACTGACTTTATAAAATTCATTTTGTTCTTGTATATATATGTGTGTGAAAGTGCTTGAGAAGGCCAGAAGAAGGCATCGGATCCCTTGGAGCTGGAGTTAAAAGTGGTTACAAGTCACTCATCATGGGTGCTGGGAACCAAACTCAGGTCCCCTGGAAGGCAGCAAGCACACTAAACTGCTGCATGTTCTCTCTAGCCCCAGTGGACTTTCTGTGTAGACCAAGAAGACCTTGAATTCACAGAGCTCCTCTGCAATGCTGTGACTGAGGCCAGTACCACCATGCTCAGCTTAGATGGGCTCTGAAGGGAGGGGCAGCAGAATATCTCCTTCCTTTGCCAAGAAGCCTCCAGCTGGAGCATCATCCTGGAGTCTTTTGGGCCATTTAGATTGTCTTCTCTACCCAGGGACAGAGAGGTGTTTGACATCCTGTTCTTTTGCCCAGGAAGCAGAGTCCTGCTGCTTCTATTCTTGGATATACAAGCTGCTGATTGTGAGGGAGAGGTCCATCCTTAATGGCCTTCAAGCCTGCTGATAGCTCCCTGACACCCCTGTAGCTGGCACTGCATAACCACCATAACTGGCTCTGTTGGTCTTTTTTGATGGAACCACACCCCCTCCCAGCTATGTTAAATTCTGAACATGGACTCATGCAACTACAATCTGCAAAACATTGATACTGAATCTGCCGGAACGAGGAGACTACTTCCCCACTGGTATGTACAGTGCATGTGAGTGTGTTTGTGCAGACTGGTCTACGTAAATGTACATAAAGGCTAGAGGTTGATCAAGTGTCTTCCTCAGTCACTTACATTGTTTTTTTGAGACAGGGTGTCTCTCGTTGAACCTGGAGCTCACCAACTGTACAAGACTAGTTAGCCAGAAAGTCCCAGGGATCCTCATGTCTCCATTTCCTCAGCACTAAGATCATAGACACATGCTACCATAGCACACAGGTCCCTGGCAGGCACTTTACCAACAGGTCATCTCCCCAGCCTCTGAGGACCACATTTCTGTGTGTACACGTTGTACATGTTGTGTGCAAACATGCATGTGTGGAAGCTGGAGGAAGCCATCAGGTGACCCACTTCATCACTCTGCCTTATTCCCTGGAGACAGAGTGTCTCATTGAACCTAGAGCTGGGCTAGCTGCCAGCAAGCTGCAGCAGGCCTTCAGTGTCTGTTCCCCACAGCATTGGGGATAGCAAGCATGTGGCCCCTCTCAGCTTTACACCGGTGCTTGGAATTTGAACTCAGGTCTTCATGTTTGAGTAAACGGCACTGCCAAGCTATCTCTTTAGCCCTGAGTGTACCTTCTGACTGAACATGCCATCAGCTTGTAACCTATAGAGCATTTTGAGTAAGCACTGCACATTGCAGCTTGGGACATGGCAAAAGCTTTACCAGGAGGGGTGCTGCACCTGGGTACACATGGAAGGCTGCACATGCAGAAGTCAGAGGACAGCTTGAAGGAAGTCAGCTCTCCTGTGTAGTCCTGGGATTGAACTCTGGCTGTCAGGTTTGGTAGGGAGTGCCTTTACCTGCTGAGCCATGATGCAAAGTAGAGTGAGTGGGCCTGGGAGGCAGACAGGCCTGGTTCAGTGACATCTGGGCTCCAGGCTGGCTTTCTTAAGTAAGGGAACTGGGAGGAAAATACTAGGAGGAATCAATGGGCTATTGTAAAGGTCAAATATCTTTCAAACCATCCTGAGCAGTTTGAGGTCATGGAGGTCTTTGGGGTGGATCTTAGGATAAAATGCAGGCAGTCTGTCAGTGAGAGCAGCCATGCCTCCTAGAGCAGTGTTTCTCAACCTATGGGTTGCAACCCTTTGTGGGAGTCAAAGGACCCTTTTTCAGGGTCACATATGAGATATTTTCATTATGATTCATAACAGCAAAATTACAGTTATGAAGTAGCAATGAAATAACTTTATGGTTGGGAGTCACCACAATGGGAACTGAATTAAAGGTTTCATCATTAGGATGGTTGAGAACCACTGCTCTAGGGGCTGAGCAAGACTGGCTTCACCTCCCTTGGCTCCAGAGATCTTTTGGAGACACCTTTCCAGATACCTGTTGTGCACCAGGGTTGGCTGAGCTTGGCACCGGCCTTCCTGCCTTCTCTTTGTCCCATTTCTGGTGGAACATACTTTGTCCTTTGTTCTAGAATCTGGACCCTTCCCAGCCTGTTCTAAGGCTCTGTGGCAGAGTGCTAGCCCTAGCCTGCAGAAAGCCCTGGGGATAAACTAAACATGCTTCAGTGTAGAAAGGGCTCAAAGGCGCTCCCTCCTGGTAGACAGGCTCAGAGCCACCAAAGCCTCCGCTTCTCAGTCACAAGGGTCAGTGGGCGCAGAAATCAATCCCATAGACACAATCCTGAATTCTGACAGCATTATTTTGCAGTTGAAAACTTTAAAAAGACTATTCCCCAAGAGAAATAAACAAAACCCCTGATGCCTAGTGGCCCAAGCCCCCACATATTTATGTCACATGTCCTTTGAAAAGGAACCTTCTCTCCATGCCCTGGAAGCATCTTGTATGTCCATCCTAGAGAATGAAGCTCCCTAACCAGTCTTGAGACCATGGGTCCCCTCCAGGAAGTTCATACCTTCTGAGATCCCCAGAGCGGCAGGGGAAGCCTGTACCAGGCAGCCTTGTGTCCTCCAGGTCATTGCCATCCCAAAGCTCAGGTTGCAGAATCAGTTTCTGGGAGAGTGAAGCAATATCTTGCACAAGTGTTGGTGCTGGTGTTTCTTCCCAGAGGTGTGTGCCTTGGCCTGGACGCTGTCCAGTGGAGTTGCAAAATGAATTCCCAGGACCAGTTGGGAGTCCCTCACCCCCAGGGACACTAGAGTGGGATTAGGCCTCAGCTCTTCTTTTCTGCTCTTAGAGCAAGTGATGTTTTTGTCTTGGGTTGCTAGCATTCTGCACTGGTGGTCCCCTTCCAGCCATGAACCTTGACCTCTCCCAGGAACTAGGATCGGGATAGAAGGCAAAGAGCTTGACATCTTTGGCGGCCTTGTGTTGACTTAGGCAAAATCTCAAACTATAAGGGAAGAGAAGTAAGGTTGTGCTGTGAAGCCTAGAAGGAAGGTCCTGCCATTTCCTGGAAGTGGGCCAGGAGTCTGTCTGGTAGCCCCCGGCCCTGATAAAAAGGACGGTCACCCATCCATTACCATCTCCCCACTTTGTAAAGCACAGCAGGCATGGGCTGTGGCTCCCTCACACTGTGTGGAACAGTGTGTAGGCACCAAGCACTCAACCACCCACAGAGGTACTCAAAAACTAAGCAAGTGTCTGTCAAGGGCTCCATGGCAACTGGGAAGAACACAATATAGTACCCCACCAGAGGAAAAACTGAGGGTCATCACCTGAAGCTCTGGGGGCAGAGAAAATGCCCAAGCCAGTACAGGGAGAGAGAACACACCTGAGCCAGTACAGGGGGAGAACACACCTGAGCCAGTAAGGGGGATAGAATATACCTGAGCCTGTACAGGGAAAAAACTTAGGTCATACTGGAGTTGAGTGCTGAAGGATCCAGGTGGCGAAAGTCTGCTGACACTTGGATAGTCTGGAACTTCTCAGGGACTTCTCTCCACTGTCAGGAGGAGCCAGCCCTAACTCAAGGATGTCAAGCTGCTGAAGAATGGGCCCCATGAACTCATGGGCACAGACCCCAGAGGACTCCACGCAACCTCCTAGATAGCTTCCACTGATTAAGCTAGGTTCTTTTCTTTCTTGATTGATTGAGACAGGGTCTTAGCCCAGGCTGTCTTAAAACTATGTAGCCAAGGGTGAGCCCTCTCATTGGCCCTGTTTTTATTTTATTTTAATTTTTTGTTTATATTTTTTGGTTTTTCGAGACAGGGTTTCTCTGTGTAGCTTTGGAGCCTATCCTGGCACTCGCTCTGTAGACCAGGCTGGCCTCGAACTCACAGAGATCCGCCTGCCTCTGCCTCCCAAGTGCTGAGATTAAAGGTGTGCACCACCAATGCCCGGCCTGTTTTTATTTTTATACCAGTGGTTCAATCTCCTTAGTAGTTCTGTCTGTTTAGATTTTTAAAATTTCATTTCTGGTATCAGTTAATTGAGTCTTCTCTTATTAGTATAACTAAGTTTGTCTGTAGATTTTACTCATTTTCCACTTCGTATCCCATCTTATTTCTGCTCAAGTCTGAATTTTCTTCTAGTTCTAGATTTGGTTTTCTTTTTCTGATAACTGAAGGTATAACATTTAATTGTTGGCTTAAATTCCTTTATGGGTGCATATGTTGAATGTGGAGTCCTGAGGTATACCTCAGGCACAGGTACCCCTCCTCAAGTATCACACACCTTTCCTTTGTCCGTCCCTCCCTCCTTCCTTTTTTAAAGGGAGGGTCTATCACCGAGTTTGCTGATTAGCTGATGTTGGCTGGCCAGCCAGGGAGTCTCAGGGTCCTGCCTGTCTGTACTTCCCCAGTGCTGGGGCTACAAGCCTGTGCCAACATGCCAGCCTTTGCTTGCTTTCACGTTAGTTCTGGGGATCGGTTCAGGTCCTCTTGCTTGTGTGGTGAGCACTTTGCCCATGAGCCTCCTCCCCAGCCCTCCAATCACTTTCCTTTCTCCCTTTGTGTCTCAGAATCCGCTATTACAGCGGATTCTTGCAGTCAGCTGCTCAACACTTCCACCAAATCTTTCCATCCAGTTATTATAGTTTGTAGTTCTAGACATTTGTTATTTTCATCTTCCTAATTGTGTATAGATGTTTAACAGTAATGTTCAGCTTATTGTGCGTACAAGGGCAGCATTTAAATGCCCCTGTAAAAAATTTGGAGTCTCTGTCTCTGGTAGGTGGGTTCCCGGGGCTGTCATGTTCCTTTGAGCACACACCCTCCTTTCACGAACACAGGATGTTTGCAGAGTCTTTGCATATGTCCTAAGAATAAGGAAGGACTCCTGTGGCTCAGCTTGTGGCCCCTCAGACATTTCCTCTAACTCTATGTGTTCTCAGCTGTGAGAAGCTGGTGGCACTGTGACCCGATACCCTCGCCACCCACAGTTCTGCAGCAGCCACCACCTCTGCCTCCAGCCAGATACCCAAACTACACCAGTGTTCAGAGCACAAAGGGGTGAGACAGAAAAAGTCTGCATAACAGTCCCAGATGAGTGGAAACACAGTGCAAACAAGCTCTGCTCTTTTCCTTCCATTCCCAGGGGTAGCTGGGCCTGGCAGCTACCTTGAAGTCTGCACAAGATGCATGGATGTGGGGGGGAGGGGTGACTGCAAGCAAAAACACCACTTCAGTACATGTGCATGCATGTGGAGGCCCGAGGACAACTGCTAGATGGTCCTTCAGGCACTGTTCATCTTTTTATGGGGTAGGGTCTCTTGCTACATACAGCTGGACCAAGTCCTTCTGTCCCCTTTGGTTTTGCAGCTGTGCTCTGACAGTCCTTGCTATAGACCTAGTAAGAGTATTTGGGATATCATATGCTTCCTGATAAGTACTCTAGCTTCATAGCTCTCAGTTTCCTTCTCTGTTGAGCACTCCAAGTCCTCATCCCACACCCTGAGCCACACACCAGGTCCTCAACCCACACCCTGAGCCACACACCAGGTCCTCATCCCACACCCTGAGCCACACACAAGATCTTCATTACACACCCATGTCACATTTTCCATTTCACTAACTTTCTCTTCTCTTACATTTTAACTTGCTCTTCACATACCCAAAGCTTACATTACTTCTAGAAATTTCTTTTGACATGCTGTTCATCTTTGAATGTCTTCTTTCATGCCTTTAAGAATCCCAGGCTTCTGGGCAGTGGTGATGCACACCATTAATTCTAGCACTAGGGAGGCAGAGGCAGGTGGATCTCTGAATTCAAGGCCAGCCTGGTCTACACAGTGAGTTCCAGGACAGCTAGGAACAGCTAAGAACAGCTTACTCAGAGCTGTTTCAACAAAACAAAACAAAAGACTCCCAGGAGGTCTCAGGCATGTCCCACTGTTGTTAACTGCAGCTGTGACTTCTTGGTTGGATCAAGAAGGAAATGTGCTGTCAGCTATCAGGGTCACAGGCACAGTGTGTCACCTCAGAGTTACTAGAACAGGTTCTGAGAGCCCTTAGGGTGCTTAAGACACTTGGCTTGGTGGCAATAGTCTCTAGGCCTCTGCATCTCTGGCTTTCTTTTTGTGTGTTCATATGGGGGGGGGGTCAGAAGTTAATCTCAGGTGTTACCCCTTTAACCCTCAAGCAATATTCATGCCCTGCCACAGAGCTAGCCTAGTTAGGCCTAGGCAAGCCTAGGCTGGTTGGTCAGTGTACCACAGGAATCCTCCTGTCTCTGCCTCCCCAGTGCTATTGTGACAAGCAACCCTCACACCCACCTTCTCCTGGTTCTGGGGATCCAACCCATGCTTGTAGGACAAGCACTTTACCAGCCAAACTATCTCCCCAACTGTCTTTGCTTTCTTTTTAAGAAATGGTATTAATTTTTATTTGACATATATGAGTGTTTTTCCTTCATGTCTGTCTGTACACCATGTGTGTACTTGGTGCCTGTGAAGGTCAGGGCATCAATTCCTCTGGGACTGAGCTTATAGACAGTTGTGAGCCGTTATGTAGGTGTGGGAGTCAAACCTAAGTCCTGTGCATGAGCAGCCAGTGATCTTAACCACTGAGCCATCTCTCCAGCCCTATTTAGTTTTCTTAAGACAGAGTCTTGCTATCTCAAACTAGCATTTGAGATAGCCAAGGCTGATCTCAAACTAGCATTCCTCCTGTCCCTGCCAACCAGGCTAGTGCTAGGACTCTGTGCTCACTGTGTCATCCCTGTAGGAGCTCAGAGCATGGCATTGGTTTTCCATTTGGGATGGGACCTGGATGAGAACTTACCACACTGCAGAGGAAGGGCCAAGGGCACAGAGTCCTGGGCACACAGGTAGATGTAGGCAGCTGCCAGGTGGCAGGCAGATTGCAACTCCATGGGATCACAAGTATCCTGGACACACAGACTGAGGAATGGAGCAGGGTCCACCTGAAACCAATGCCAGCCCATCACTGCTCCCGCCCATCACTCATAGGCTAGATTAGGCTTCTTTCTGTGGTTTCTCTGCTGTGTGGCTCTGTCCAGGAGCAGCCTCACACTCACCACCTGGAAGCAGTTCCCCAGACTGGAGCGGGGTTCTTGGAAGAAGGCCTGGCAGGTGGTTCTGTGTCCTGAGCATGGCTGCTGCATCCTCTCTACAGCACCACAGTTCTCACCCACCTGGATGGGAACACACAAAACTCGAGCCTCTTAGAGCACCACTTTTCTCTTGGGCACACTACCTAGTATGCATCAGTCTCAGCAAGAGATGCCTGTATCCTTGGGGCTCCTGCTTCATTCTGGACCTGAGCAGCTATCCTCCATTGAGCCTAGGGGTAGGTGCAGCAGGAAGGGCTTTCCTGCAGCTTACCTGCCAGGCCCGGGTGAGCTCCTCCAGACTGGCAGCTTCCGTGCCATCTGGTAGCATTAACTCATCATCTGCCTCATTATTGTTGGTACCCAGAAGGCCAGCAGATACACCTGTAGGGCAGGAAGGACCTGCTGGGAAAGCCTCCCTCTTCCCTCCCCATGACACCAGACCTTTCAGAAGTGAGGAGAGGAAAAGGGGGATCTAAAGATGGTATCTATGCCTTGCTAGTGCTTCCCCCACTTCCCAGCCCACAGGGTCAGTTAGCAAGTTTTCTGGGCACCTCTTGGGGGTATAGCTGCATGATGGGACCTCATGAGAGTCAACTTCACTCTGTATGGACTGTCCCCAGGGAAGAGAGCCAAGTTGGCTCAGAAGCCCTGGGCCAGGGAGTGAGTCACTCAGCCTCTGCTGGGTCATCTGTAATGGAACAGGAAACACCAGGACTGAGAAGTAGACAGCCGGCTGTGTCACACTAGAAAGGAGGCCAGCTGTCACTGCCACCCCAGCAGGAAAGTGGCCAGTCAGCAAAGGCAACCTTTGGGATTATCTTCAGCTCTTGCCCATTGGCCTATGCTCTTCTCCACCAGGAATGACAACAATAGTGTTACTTAGAAAGGGGTACGTCACCCTCAACCCTGGAGTCTGGCCATAGGGTAGCTAGAAAAGGCCCTTGTGGGTAGCACCAAACTCCGACCCACCATGGTGCCACAGGCTCAGCGTCAGGCTGCAGAGGCCTGCTGGCACATCACAGAAGACAGACACACCATCCTCGCTGCTCAGCTCAACCTTGGGTCCAGTGCTCAACATAGCAGGAGGTGGGTCTAAATCCCAGCAGCTGTCCTGAGGCCAGGCAGTGTCGTACTGCTTGTAAGCCTGTGGACCACACAGGGATAAGCTGGAATCACTCCCAGCACCAAACCTGTAGGCAACATGCAGACAAGCAGCTCCAGGGAGCCCCTCCCACTCCCGAGCACGTACCTTTAGGCTAGGATACAGAACGAGGGTTGTGTGGTTCAGCTCCACATGAAGGGCCGTGAAGCCTGAGCTTGTGCGGCTCAGCATCAGAGAGAATGTTTGGTGAGTGAAGTCCTTGGCTAGCAGGAAGCTGCCACAGCAGGGACCCAGGCCCCACACCTGCCCATCAAAGGTCACCAGGTATCTGGTGCCCACCACCACGGCGTATTCTGAGAAGAGGTCAGGTCAGCTCAACACTGAGTAAACCCACTGCCCAGGAACAAATGTGCTCCCAAGTCTGGGGACTCTAAGACCCTGAACTCAGGGTCTATCACACAGTAAACCTCCCTACACCAACCTGGCACTATGCTTCCTCTGTAGAAGGACTCGGGCTCAGACGTCATGCTTATAGCCCACACAAGTCAGCTATGGTACCCCTCCTACTCCACACCGGGGGAAACTGAAGTTGTACAGCAGCATGAGCCAGATGCAGGCTTCCCAGGGCCTCCCAAAGGCATATCGGGGCCCCAGGCTACAGACACTCCCTCCCCAGCAAGCCTGCATCCAATTAACGACCTTCCAGCTACAACTGGAGCTCAGCTCTATTCCTCCACCAAGGTCCTCTGGGAGAAGGCTGGCCTCAGAAGGAGCCCTCAGCTGTGTACTCCCTGTTATATTCTGGACAAAATCCAGGGTCTTTAGCCCCAGATGACCTCACCAAGCCCAGGAACTTGTAGGGCTGGCCTGTGACACCACAGGGTTTGGCAGGCTTTCCTGTGGCTGCTTGTCACCAAGCCCTACAGGGCTTGCTAGGCCCTTCGCTCCACAGGCAGAAGGCTTCCCAGGGAGGAGGTGGACAGGCCAGGCAGGACTTACGCTTGAAGGGGCTCCTCAGTAGACGCCGCTGGAACCCATAGAACTCAGCCAGCATGTTAGCCTCATACAGCCTGCGGAGTGGCCGCAGGAGTTTCTCCTCCACCAGGTAACTGACCACCTGGGCCACATCCAGGGGCTCGTCTCCCACCAGCAGAAGTGGTAGCCTTACCATCACAGAACGGTTCCTGGAAAGGACACAGAGGAACTGGATCCCCTAGGAAGCTGGGGATCACTGAGCCTCACCTCCTTTCCCTGAAGGATGGCATTGTCACAGGAAGGAAAGGGGATCACATTAGCAGACTGTCCCCTTAGTCTGCCTCTGTGTGGGGAACTGTCTTCAAAAGATGGACCAAGGCCCTGTAGAAAGGACACAGCTGTTTGATTTTGGGCCCTGCTCCGGGGGTTGGGAGGCAGTGGGGTGATGGGATGGGCACGGACACTGAAGAAGGGGTAAGTCCAATCATGGTGTTGTGTCACAGGCTCAGTAAGTTGAAGGACCAGAACAGGATCCCAGCCAAAGGGAAGCTGGGGGACGGGGAAGTGGTCTCTGAGGTTTCTACAGGTAAGGGGAAGACTCTAGAACTTTCCCAGGCTGTGAAAAAGAAGCCCAACAAAGCTGGAGTTCGAAGGAGCAAAGAGGCAGCTGATGCTGGGCTATACGGTAGGAAGGGGGGTGGGCACTGGGCATGGCCACCACAGAGCCACAGGAACAGGTCTCTACTGTCACGAGAGACCCCATG
The DNA here is from genome assembly GCF_003668045.3 of Cricetulus griseus. Classification (NCBI taxonomy): domain Eukaryota; kingdom Metazoa; phylum Chordata; class Mammalia; order Rodentia; family Cricetidae; genus Cricetulus; species Cricetulus griseus. The sequence goes on along the minus strand of NC_048600.1, from coordinate 35,899,366 downwards.
CTGCTGGGGCATTACTCTTAACAAACCCTTCTAGGTTTGCAGCTGTCTCTCCATTCATTTTCCTAGGAGATATGTCCCAAGTTTTCAGGTGGGGAAATTGAGGCAGAGTAGACACAAGCTTTCCATAACCCAGGAGGCACCATTCTGCCACCTTCTGGGATAGAAGGGAACTGCAGGCATTCTTGGCGGCTCCTACCTGTGAGTCCTGTACTACCAATTCTCCATAGCTAACCTCTTATCACCCAACTGCACCTAAGGTGCCAGCACCCTGCCCCAGTCCTCCACAACTGTATGAGAATAATTGCTGTGGTTCAAGCCACCACAGTTCTGGTTACACAGCATTGGTCATACAAGTACAGAAGCCCCTGCAGCCTTGTCTCTTGTGTATAAAGGGACCCCCTCATCCCTTTATAGAAACCATCTGTCACTCCTTTTACCACCTACATCCAGTTGAGTCTCAGTCCTCTTCAGGATGACATTAAAAACACAGCTGGATTCCGGCTGCCTCTCATCCCTTCCATGCTGCCATTGTTCCAGCCACCACATTGTTCAAAATAGGGCCCTACACTCTGTCCATCTTCACAATCTATCCTCAGTATGACCCACCTTTCCTTCGACAAAAACACTCATTTGTTGTGTGTGCCCATCTCCAAGCAGGAGCCAAGGCCCTAGGCCACCTGAAGCCTGCTCAAGGCCTGCTGGCTTCCTTACTGTTCTTCAGACAGGTGCCATGGTGCCACAACCCTTGCCCCTGCCTCTGCACCATTTGTGTGCCCTACCCAGAACTCCCTGCTCAAAGCTCACCTTCTGGGCTGGGACAATGGCTCAGTGGTTAAGGCGCTTGCCACACAAGCATAAAGGACTGACGGTCAGAATCTCACATGAATTCGGGGTGAGCATGACAGCACTTGTAATTCCATTTTCAGAAGGCAGAGACGGGTGATTCCCCAGAGCAAGCTAGCTAGCAAGATTAGTCCTACCAGTGAGCCCCGGGTTTGATTGAGGGAGCCTGCCTTAATAAATAAGCTGTAAAAACAATAAAGATCAACTTCAAACCTCCACATACATGTGTACACATGTGTGGGCCCACAGAAATGTATACCACACACATTCCCATTCTTAGCCAAACTGCACCATCAAGTGTGTCCCTCCTCTTCAAGCCACTTCCTGGCCAGTGTCTTCAGTAGCACATGCTACCTAACACACAGTCAGGAACAGGGACCCTGCCCCTCAGACCATATCCAGGCTGCTAGCCAAGAATGGCTTTACCATAGCTAAGGCTTTTGCAAAACCAACTAGAATGTGAACAAAGCTTGTGCAGAGCCTGAGCCTCAGTTTTCCCTGCCAAGTGAGGACCACCTGTGTGACAGTGCTGTCCTAAGTGAGATGGACCAGGTTTTGGCATTTGCTGTGTCCCATCATGTAGCAGGAACATAGGACCCACAAGTTCCTCCCCACTTACCTGGCTGAGTAACTGTACATGCTCCGTAAGGGTTTGTAGAGCTGCCTCAGGGTCCAGGAGACCTCAGCCTCAGCCCAGGACAGTGTATGGTAGGTCGCCTGGGTAGGGGCAGGGACAGCTGTCAGAGCCACCCTCAGTGAGCCCATCCCCACCCCACCCTATCACACACACTCTCACCAGCTCCAGGGCACCCATCATGGCTCCCAGGAACGCCTGGATGGGCCTCCAACTTCCTGGCAGCCGGAGCAGCCAGGCCTGCACCCACTGCCTGGCCTCCTCAGCCCGCTCTCGCCACACCTCATCCAGGGGCCTCAGCATCACCTCCAAGTAGGCCTCCTTCAGCGTGGCCAGGGGCTCTGCAACAGGTAATTGCCTGAGGCCCCAGAGCTCCTGACTGCAGATGAGAACCTCTACAGTGCAAGCCAGTCATGGTTAACATCCCAGGCCTAGAGGACAGGGAGCCTGTGCCCTGCAGTAAGGGATGGAGTAGAAGTAAGGCAGGGCACACTAGGACTGCTGACCTGGTTGCCTGGAATTGGTGGGAAGGGCCTGCTGCCCCCATGGTGCAAGTGCCTCCCCAGGCTGGAAAGCTGTGACAAGCCTGAGTATCCGCACGGGGTTTCCCTGGTGAATGCTTCCTACGGGTATCACAGTTCAATCCAGGGGGAGTCAATGGCATCCAGTGTGACACAGTGAAGCTCCGGATGCTGCATGTAGGGTCTCCCCATTGACAACTCTGCTCTGCACCCTTGGGCTTCAGTGAGTCACAGTCATGAGGATACCTGTGTGCTCCTGGCCAGGCACCAACACAGGGACCCTGGCATAGTTGATTGAGCTAGGGACAGACAAGTCCCCACTGCCTGTTTTAGTCCTGGACAAGGGTCTTAGGGGCTGAAAGGAGGACCAGGAATGGTCCTTAATTGTGGGGAGGCCAGGTTCTCAGCTTGCTTGGGAGCAGGGTCCTCAGGGCAGGCCTATGTACTAACCAGGACAGAAGCCTCACTGGAGCCCATAGACAGATACCCAGTGGCAGCCCCGGAAGCCTCTATAGCTAGGCTGTGTACATGAGAGAAGCCAGGCAGAGGACGGATGGAGCCTGGGCCGCAGGCATTACTTTGGAGTCTACAAGGATGGAGAAAGCATGCCAAAAGGGCACAGAGGTTGCAGAAGCCTATGAAATAAGGTTTGGGGGTCTAAAGAAATTAGACTGCTATCTTGACTGAGGTAGTGTATGAGAACAAATCTGAAGGCCTAGGGCCCCTAGGACCAGGGCTGGGGCTGGACTAGGACAGGAGTGTGCCCTCTCCTAATACTCACGCTCCAGCTCATTCTGCAGCTGCGCCATCTCTGCCTGCAGATGCTCCAGGTAGAGAGGCAGGTGGCCAGTCAGCACGTGCTTGGCCTGACCTCGGGCCCACAAGGTGGCTACCACCTGGCCACCTGCCTGAACAGCGCCTAGCCCCACCTGGGTCAACTGCACCAGGCACTCTGCTGCTCCATCCAGAGTACCCACCGGCTGTACCTAGACGGGGAAACCAAGGCAAGATCAGGGGGGAGACTATGGAGACAGCACTCTCCAGCCTTTCACACCTGGGAAGGAGAGCTGCGGACACAGGCCAGGCCACAGGGTTCCCTACATGCTCCCTTAACAGGGACTACCCACCAGGTTCCGGAACCTGCTCACATAGTCATCTAGGCTTTGGGTCTTCTCTTCCAGCTGGGCTCGTACCTGGGAGCCAATGGCTGTCATCCTGGACTGTGGGGCAGAGGGACAGGTGAGAACTAGAGAAAGGGTCCTCTAGGGACTGGAGAGTGTGTAGGCTGCCCTAAACTGTCCACTCTGTTTCTCCAGGCACCGTTGCACTCAAGGACTCTTGGCTCTGGGCCAGCAGTCCTCCATCCCAGGCCTGCTTACCTCCATGTAACTCAGCAGGGCACCATGACAGCCATGCGCAACTAGGAGGAGGCTCTGGTTGACTGCCCGCAGGGTCAGGTGTCCCAGTGGCTGGGCATGCTGCCCACTCTTCTGGAGCAGGGCCTCCACCTCCACGGCTCTCCTGTGGGTGCATGCCTGTAGCATCACACTCTCTTCTCTGCTCCCTGGAGCTAGGAAGGGACTGAGGTTGCATCCATGCCTTCTCTACCCACCTCCCCAGTGTCCTACACAAAGCCTCAAGATATTAGGGTTTAAGAGCCTTGAGCTGTACCACCTAAATGGTCCCTTCTCCCCTTCTCCTGGTATACTTAAAGTCCTCACTTCACACTCACCTCTGGATAGACCAGCCGGGTCCAGCCCACCCCTGCCACCACCCCCACGGCGTTACCTGACTCAGCAAAGTAAATACAGATGTGGACAATAAGTTCACCCCAGATTGTATGTGTGTGTGTGTGTGTGTGTGTGTGTGTGTGTACTTCTAAGTTCTCAACAGGACAGGAATAGGGATTGCTTGGACAAAGGTGGGGCCTGGCTTAGCAGCTGACCTGGGGGCCTGTTACCCTCACTTACCTTCCACATGGGCAGCAGAAGCCCGAAGACAGCTCAGGGCCCAGGACACCAACAGCCTTAGTGTCTCATCCTTATCCATGCTACCCTCCAGCTGGACCAGGCTTTGGGAAGCTGAGGTAGTGATGCGGCCCAACAGGAGGAGCTGCTGAGCCCTGGGCCCTTGGAGCTATGAACCAGACAATAGAGATGGGTCTGGCTGCTGGGGCTGCTCTGGTCTCTGGCCTCTGCCTGTCCCAGGCTCAGGGAAGAGCTAAGAGTGTATCAGTAGAGAAGGGATAGAAAACCCGCCCACACGGTTCTTCCAGGAGCACTGGGTTCCCTGTCCTCCACCCCTGCCAAACAGCTCAGAATCCTACCACATACAGTAAAGCATATGTAGCAAATCCCGCCTTGTAGGTGTCTGCCCACCAACCCAGTCAAGGAGGCTTTGCACACTCTGTAGACAGATGCTATTGGTCTGGGGGTTTCAGGCACTTCTCCTTTGTCAGTCCCAGTGTCCAAGGGCACATGTGAGTAACATGTGGCATGGAGCCTGGGTCATTGTCTTTGCCAATTTGTAGGCACCCATCCTTGAGGGAGGAGGCACAGGGCAAATGTTTGTCAACTGGACCAGAACAATATCAAAGGCTTCAAGGTCCCAGGGAAAGGGGCCATTGAAAATGAGAAACTTGAGAAGGGAGCCACTTCTGCCCCCCCCCCCCCCCGCCTAGCTGCCCTATATTCTAGGCTAGATCCTGTAACTGAAAGCTGCGTAACCTGAAGTAAGGGTATATCACCTTCTCTGAGCCCCAGCTTTCAGCTGCATAGGACCAGCGGTTCTCAAAGCTCAGCCAAAGTCAGAGGCACCCCTGAGTCTTAGGGGTTGGGCTGCGTTCATCAGTCTGATGTCTTTGCAGAGGTAAAATGATGCAACAGTAGGTTAAATAGACCACAAATGCAAAACGCTGCAGTGCTGAAGGAGGTACACACTGCGGGCTGGGCCAAGGCTGCGCATCTCAGAGTCTCCAGAGTGGGGTAAAGGGAATGAAGGGTGGGGACCATGCATCTTGGGTGTCTAACAAGTGTTTGGCCTCTGATTCCAGGAGTGGCATCAAGCACCAGTTTGCAGCTAGGGCAGAGCAGGCCTGGTTGTAAGTTAAGAAGTGGCAGGCCTAGAGACTCGTGACCTCTGCGCATGGCCTCATCTAGAAATGTCATCTGTGATGGCTATTCTTGGTTGTCAACTTGAATACATCTGGAATTGACTAAAACCCAAGTGGCTGGGCACACCTGTGAGTCATTTTTTCTCTGCCCCACCCTGGCGGGGTTTCTCTGTGTAGCCCTGGCTGTCCTGGAAGTCCTCTGTGGACCAGGCTGGCCTTGAACTCACAGAGATCCCCTGCCTCTGCCTCCATAGCGCTGGAATTAAAGGTGTGCACTGCCATTGCTCAGCACAGGGATTTTTTCTTAGATCATTTAAAGTGGGAAGTTCTATTTTTAATCCAGATCTTTTGAGGGGGGGAAGAGCCACCTTTGTTCTAGCTCGCAGCTTCTGCTGGCAGCCTATGTAAGGACATGGAAGAAGGAAGCTCTCTCGTTGCCTGCTCGCTCTCACTGGCAAGTCCATCCCTTCAATGGCATTAGAGCTTCTTTGGGATTATGGTGTTTACTGAAGACCAGCTGAGACTTCTAACCACATGGCCTGAGAAACTACTGGGTTCTTGGACCTTCCATTTGTAAACAGCCATTGTTGGGCTAACAGCCTCTGAGTCACTCTAATAAATCCCCTTTATTCATATTCCATCAGTTCTGTTCCTCTAGAGAACCCTGACTGATACACCATCCCTGTTCCATTTGAGAAGAATATAATCTGTCTCCTTGCTATAGGAAGGCAAGGGCCGGTGGAGTAATGGAGAAACCCCTCTGTGCACCTGGACAGACCCAGGGGTTCAGTAAATACTCCCCAGAAAGGAAGTACTGGATCAGCAGGGTGTAGACCTGAAGGTCCATTGATGGCCACTAGATGGCAGGGCAGCCCATGCAGTGGGGTTGCTAGCATAGACAACTGGGAGGGATTAGGCATCTACCTCCAGCTGCCCAGAGAAGTCCGGTGCATTAGGTCGGCTGTGGTTGTAGAGGGTGAGGCTAAAGTGCAGGCCCTGGTCAGGTTCTGGAGCAAGACCCAGATGGTATTGAGAACGCAGCAGGAGAGCACCCTGATCCAGACTGTGCTCCCCAGAGAATGAGAGGGCCTGAAGGAAGACATCAGAGGTTCCAGAGGTCAGAAGATACAGGCGCCTCCCCCCTGGACCCTGCTATGATTCCTTACACCTGGATTGCTGTAAGCAGGCTGTGGGGGTGGCAGATCTTACTGCCACACCCACAACCGTCTCCAGCAAAGGCCCTTAAACACTGAAACATGCCTATACAGGTGCCTGTGTGTGAGTGAGGCATGCCTATACAGGTGTTTGTGTGTTGAGTGAGGCATGCCTGCACAGGTGCCTGTGTGTGAGCGAAGCATGCCTGCACAGGTGCCCTGTGTGAGTGAAGCATGCCTGCACAGGTGCCCTGTGTGAGTGAAGCATGCCTGCACAGGTGTCTGTGTGTGAGTGAGGCATGCCTGCACAGGTGCCTGTGTGTGAGTGAGGCATGCCTGCACAGGTGTCTGTGTGTGAGTGAGGCATGCCTGCACAGGTGCCCTGTGTGAGTGAGGCATGCCTGCACAGGTGCCCTGTGTGAGTGAAGCATGCCTGCACAGGTGTCTGTGTGTGAGTGAGGCATGCCTGCACAGGTGCCTGTGTGTGAGTGAGGCATTCCTGCACAGGTGTCTGTGTGTGACTGAGGCATGCCTGCACAGGTGTCTGTGTGTGACTGAGGCATGCCTGCACAGGTGTCTGTGTGTGACTGAGGCATGCCTGCACAGGTGTCTGTGTGTGAGTGAAGCATGCCTGCAGGTGCCCCGAGGCCACTTGTAATCCCTGCTCCCATTCTTCCCACCGTCCCCCAGGCCCTAAACATACAACTTTGGTCTGTCCTGTTTTCCTCCACTCTGGACAGCTCTCCAGGAGAGTGGCACTGCCTTGCCTCTCACTCAGCAGAAACAGCTTTCATGGCACAGTGGAGCGAGCAGGATAATGAGAGACTTTGATGGTTTGTTAAACCTTAAACACTCGGCCTGCCCTTTGCAGAAGAGTCTGTGGCCCCTGGGAGGTAGGGGGTGAGGAGGTGAGTAGATGTGTGGTGGGGAGGGTGGTGGATGGATGGATAGATGGAGGGTGGGAGAGCAGATGGCTAGACGGAGGGTGGGAGAGCAGATGGCTAGATAGATGGTGGTGGGGTGGGTAGATGGACAGATTAGCAGGAGGGTGGGTAGTGTGTAGATAGCAGGAGGGTGGGTGGGAAGGCAGGTATGTATGTGTGTGGATGGGTGGGTGAAGGACAGGAAAGAGTAAGAGATGGATGGATAGGAGGACCTGCGAATGGTGGGGGGGCCTCAGGCAACAAGCTCAGGGTAGTGGCAGGAATGGTGTGTGCCTCAGCAACGGTGGTGGTGACAGCTCTCGTTTACACACCCTCCTGAATATCACAATCTCCCCTATACACATCTTCCTTCTCTCACGTAAACTAACAGAGAAGACAGGTGCCATGCAGCTGGTTGTGAAGAGCCAGTGACAGCTCTGCCTGGTTTGGTCATGCCCTGCCTGTCCCACGTGCTCCCCCTCCTCAGGTCCCCTGGTTCCCCTGTACCCCATCCTTCTCAGCAGACTCACCCTGGGCAAGTTGCAAAGCCCCAGGTGGAGGGTGTGACGTAACTTGTGCATGTAGTCTGTTTCCACTGTCCCTTGGAAGCTGTGCTTGGCACAAGGGGCCGAGAGGATGTGCTCTAGTGTGACCTCTGCGTGGACCTTGTCCCACTGGGGCAGCTGACGCTTCTGGAATAGCTCATGACATGGGGGTTATCACATAGGAGAGACTGTCCACAGTACCCACAGGGGTGACTGTCACCCACACAGAAACCAGGTGCCAGTGACCCCAGCCTCAGGGCCCCATGTCTCAGAAGCTTGGGGAAGTACAGAAGGGCTGAGAGGTACACTCTCAGCCCGATGTTGCCATTTCAGTACAGTCTGGCTTTTGTCTCACACACTCAAGAGCTGCACTTAGCCCCACTGGAAGCCCTAGTTGGTTGGGAGATACCGAGCCCTGCCATTTCTGGGAAGGTGAGCCCTCCCCTGCCTACCACCCCACGACCAGCAGACCTTCAGCACTTCCAGCACTGTCTACCACTAATCTAGTGTTGATCTACTTCCTGGTAGGACACGACTATCGTACCCATTTCAGATGAAACAAGGCTCAGCCAGAAGACTGAGTAGCCTAGATCCCCAGCATAGCCAGCACTTGAACCCAGAACTACACTGCAGTAGTAACTACGCTCCCATAGCTGGCAAGGCCCCCTGTAGATGACCTGACCTGAGTCTGGCTCTCTGTGCCTCACCTCATATGTCACATTCTGCTGCAGCCGGTGTCGGCCCCAGGAGAGATCAAGCTGCTCACTGAACATGACTGGGGTCTGAGTCAGGGCCCCACAAGCCTGCAGAGGGCCCAGGCCCCAGGTTCCCTGGAGCTGACAAGAACAGAAAGATGAGCCAGAGGCCTGCTGGGAGGCCCAGAATGAGGACCCTAGGCAAGAGCTCACCAGAGAGCCAGCACATACCTGACCTAGGGAGGCAGCTAGGCAGCCATCCCAGGCTACACTGTTCATAGAGGACCTCTCAGCCCAGGTGACCTCCAGAGTCACAGGTGAGCTTCTGTCCCTTGATTGCTGAACCTGCACGAGGGAGGAACAGAGTTGAGGCTGTCACAGCCTCTGAGGGGAGATGCTGGCTAGATTGTAGCTGCCTTCATCTTTCCTGGAGAGGAAGTGGAGGTTACAGGGGCTTCTGCCTTCCTTGTAGGAGTCCAGAGCCCCTTACTGGGAAACTGGGAAAGGTCCCTCCATTGATAACAACAGCCCCTTCTGGGCTCTGAGTGTCCCGCCCTACTGTCATCCAGCCTCTTCCTTCAGAAGCTCCTCTTAGCTCTGGCCTCGGCCTCTGTGCTTGCTATCCTATAGCTCATTTTCCTGGGGGGTCCTTAGGTGATAGCCTTGTTTCCCACAAAGGTCTCACCTGGCCTTTCAAATCCAGCTCCCTGGATACTTGCTCCATGATACTTGTCACAATTTCTGAGTTTTAAAAAATTTCACTCACCTGCTTGTATTCTGCTCTAAATACTCTAAAATACTCTTAAATACTCTAGGAGTATTCTCTAAAATACTCCTGCTCACTGGTGGTAAGAGGAGGCTCAGAGACACCACACAAGTTCAAGGATACACAGTGGGCTAGGGAAGCCAGCCACCTCACTCAGCCCTCCCTGAGGTAGCTAGGTATGCCAATTATCATACAAATGAACTCAGAGCCTCTTGAAAACCATTTTCTTCATTAAACCCAGAGTTTAGTGTGGTGGCCCACATCTTTAATCCCAGCACTCAGGAGGGAGAGACAGGCAGATCTCTGTGGGTTTGAGGCCAGCCTGGTCTACAGAGTGAGTTCTAGGCCAGGCCAGTCAAGGCTATTACATAGAGAAACCCAGTCTTGAAAAACAAAAACAAGGGCTGGAGAGATGGCTCAGAGGTTAAGAGCACTGACTGCTCTTCCAGAGGTCCTGAGTTCAATTCCCAGAAACCACATGGTGGCTCACAACCATCCATCATGAGACCTGGTGCCCTCTTCTGGTGTGCAGATATACATGGAAGCAGAATGTTGTACACATAATAAATAAATAAAAATCTTTTAAAAACAAACAAACCCAGAGTCTGCAGATGCAGAAACTGGGCCTCCAACATGGGCAAACAGTAAGCATTGCTGAAAGAGCAATTGAGTAGAGGACCCTCCAGGTCCCCAGCCAGGCATCTGTGACCCTGGAGAGTGCCCCCTGCTGAACAGGGCTTCCCACCTCCCCAAGCCCGAGGCCTGCAGATCCCTGCCTTCTGAGGGCTGCTGACCTCTGCCCCACCTGAGAGGTGGAGAGGGTGGACAGGGTTTGTGGGGGCTACAGGAGCAGGGGAGCAACACCTGCTGAGCTGAGCCTTCCTTGCTGCCCCAGCCAAGCCCTTCCCTGAAGGCTCAGGGAGACCTGGTGTAACAGCTACATGCCTGGGGGAGTGGCTAAAGACAAGTGCTGTGTGTGAGCAGACAGGTGTCACCCTGGCTGTGACCCCAGAGGAGTGACAGCAGCTCTCTGTGCTGTCTCAGGTTCTGAAAACAGGGTTTAGAGGTAGAATGGATGGCACATCAGCTGTGCTTGTCATGAGAGACTGAAATCCACATCTCCTGCCCCACTTTTGGACACCTAGTGCAGCTGGCTGACTCCCATCAGGTCCCTCCCCCCACCCCTCCCAGGGTCTCCTACTTCTCCTACTGCCTACCTGGTCTTTATTGTCCCAGGCCACAGCCAGGTCACCATGGTGTTTGTCTCTAGAATGCTCTGAGGACAGGTGGAGGCTGCAGTGGTGTGGCAGGGACAGAGACAGCTGGTGGGAGAGCTCCACTGTGGGGGACATGAGAGGAAAGGGTGGCAGTAAGGTCACAGCTGTGTGTTAGGGTCATGGCAAGAGACTGGTTCGGGGACCCAGCTGATAACAAAGCCATTCAAGCAGGTGGCCACATTCCCTACTCTATAGAGCTCGGTCACAATGTCACTTAAAGCATCCTAACTGTCCCCATGGGACCTCTGTTCTCTTTTTCTTCTATCCCAATCACACTGAGCAGCCAACCCACACCAACCCAGAGTCGCCTCTGAGCCCCAGCCCGGGGCCTCAGGCCATGCCACTTGTTACTTGAGGCCAACAGGGCACAATACCCAAGCCTTGGCCTTTAGGGGTCTGTTGCCACTTCCTCTCCTGACCCCTGATTAGTCACCATGGAGCACACCCTGGCTGACTGTTGATGGCTTCAAACCAGGCTTCAGGTGACAGCCAGAGGGTACTGAGATCAGTAGAGATCCCAGAGATCCAGAGCCCCTCCCCTTAGTGGCTGCTGACCTTGAGACCATGAACCTACCAGGGGCCTCCCTGCTGCTCCTCCTACCACTTCAAGCCACTGTGTTTCATTCAGGACAAGGGTTTTTTATTATTTATTTGCATGTGCACATGAACATACATACTTCACTGCATGTGTGTGCGAGATTGTCTCCTTCAGCTTGTGGGCCCAGCTCAGGTTGTCAGGGTTAATGGCAAGTGCTTCACCCACCAAGCCGATTTGCTTTTGTTGTTAATTTTGATTTACTTGAGACAAGTAGCTAAGAATGACCTTGAACTCCTGACCTTCTGACTTTTACTTCCTGGGAGTTGAGATTGCAGTCATAACCACCCCCCCACACACACACGTTTTTTTTAAGATTCTGGGAATCGAATGCACTCTACCAGCTGGACTTCAGCTCTACCCGCTCTGTGATTTTGCTGACATGGGGGTTCCTAGCTCTCTGCCTTTTCTCTCTGAGGGCTGAGCCTTGACTATCTTGTGTCCTGAGGATTCCCTGGGGCCTAGAAGAGCACCAAGGACAAGCAGGCACTCACTCATGGCAAGTGAGAGCACCCCTAACCCCATGCCTCCTGCTCCTCATCCACTTACCCTGAAGACGGACATTCCCCGAGAGCTCTGAGAGGGCGCTGGAGAGGCTCCCATTGAGGGCCGCCTCCCTGCCATCCCACTGCACCACGTGGTACAGGATGTGGGTGCCTTGTGTTCTCTGGAACAAGGTCCTCAGGGCCAGCTCTGTGGGAAAGGTGCTGAGCTGGAAGACAATGGGATAGCCAGTGCATGGCCTCTTAGAGCTGAGCCACCAGCCTGAGGTGGGGAGGGGCAGACAGGTCCAGAAAGGAAAAGGAGCTGTGTGTGGTCAGAATCACAATGCTAAATAAATCCTAAATGTGAGCAGACAGTATAGAGGGAGAGGTGGGGTGGCATATTTCTCCCAGAGTCTGGAAGGAAGGTGGTTGTAGTAGAGACTCCAGCCTGGCACTTCCTCCTGCCGTCCCCATCCAGCCTGTTCCAGCCAGGGGCTTCTAGCCAGTTCTCAGAGTCATCCCTACCCCAGGTGCTTAGCATAGGGCGTTCTTTCCCCAGACAAGCTTGTCATTTAGGATTAGCTCAAGGTGTCATCTCCTCAGGTGACACTTCCTGACCCCATAATCATATATATATATATATATATATATATATATATATATATATATATGGTTTCTTTATGTGGCTTTTGTCACCTGCCTCAACTAGATTACATATTCAATGACAGTCAGGGCCCATCAGTTCTGTCCTGTGCTATATCCCACCTTCATTCTGGAACAATGCCTAGGATTAGGAGATGATCAATAAAGAATTAAGATGAGACACACAGCTAAGAGTCCCTTCCAGCCAATTTGCCCCCTTCAGAGCCTAGCTGGAAGGGACTCTACGCACCTGCAGGAAAGTCTGTTGCAGCAGGATGACACTGGCGAGGTCGTCCTTAGCAGCCAGTAGGCTGGTACTGACATGGAAGCGGCGCTCTTCCATCTCTAGTACAAAGGTGCCTTGGGTCTCATCCTTGGAGTACTGGAGCTGGTGAAGGGAAAAGTGTAGCAGAGAAACCATCAGATCTCAGCCAGATGATGCTTGGCTCCGGACTCTGTTCCCAGAGCTCCAGAAAGGGACCTAAAGCTTCCTGAGATGAACAAACTGATGAAATAAGGGTCTTGAGTCTAGGCAGACCCCGAGGTGCGATGCCAGCTGCACTCCTCATGCTCTTGTGCTGTAGCAGTGAACAGCCCACAAGGATCTAGTTGTGGTATCGCTTGTGACCACAGAGGGCAGTGTTGCACAAGGACAATGCTCAGAGTGGTAGACCAGGCTCCAGGCTGGCTCTCCTAAGGGTGGGTTGAGTCAGTGACAGGTTTTTGGTTTCCAGAGCCTTGGCCTTTTAATCTTATGGCTAAGGATAAGGATGCTTACTCTTCCACAGGACCCAGGTTCTGTTCCCAAACCCCGTTGAGTAGCTTCTAGCCTGTCACTCCAGGGGATCTGATGCCCACTTGTGGCCTCTGCAGGCACCTACACCTGCATGCACATAGCAATACATACAGACATACACATACACATAAAAATTTAAAACAATAATAAAAAGTCAGGTTACAAAGAGAAACAGAGATTCCAGATCTCAAGTTGGCCTTCAGATTGATTTGTCCTACTTGGAAAAGAAAATTTTATTTTGGGGGATGGGGGTGTATGTACACATGAGTGTGCATGTGTGAGGAGGCCAAAGGCTAATGTCGAATGTTTTCCTCACTCATTCTTCACCTTGTTTTTTGAGACAAGGTCTCTCACTAAACCTGGAGCTTGTTGATCAACTCAACTAGCTGGCCAGTGAGCTCCAGGGATTCTCTGCCCCCTCCCCCCAAAACACACATCCTTGGATTATAGGTGTGTGCTGTTATGTCTGTTTGTCTATCCATTCCTCCATCCATACATCTGAGATAGGATCTCACTATGTAGCCCTGGCTGGTCTGGAACTCACTATGTAGACTAAGCTGGCCTTGAACCCACAGAGATCCTCCTGCTCTTGCCTTCTGAGTGCTGGAACTAAAGGAATGCACTACCACACCTGGCTGTGCCTGGCTTTTTATATGGGTACTGGGAATCCAAAATCAGTACTTTACACGCCCCCCCATTTGATTATTATCAGTCTTGTTTGAATATTTACATGTCAGGACCACAGTAGCTATTGTCCTGCAGTGACAGGACCCAGTGGCTTCACAAGGGACAGGGTGGCTTGTGGCTTAAACACACACACACCTGCATTTGCTTTCTGGCTTTTCCAGCCAAGTTTTCAGATTTCTGTTCAAGGATAACAAAATAAAAGTGGCATAGTACAAGGCATCCTGCACAGGTCTGGGTCCTGTCATGGGTTTAAACCTAGGACTAAATATTTAAGAGGCCTTACTGAACAGTTGGGAATTTTATTATCCAAGTGTTGTTTCAGCATTCAAGTTCGTATCAGGCCTGAAGACACGGGCCTGTAAATCCAACACTTGAGGAATCTGAGACAGGGAAGTAGTAGAATGGTGGTGAGTTCAAGGTCAGTATGGACTACATAGCGAGTGTGATGGCTTGAAAGAAAACAACCCCTATAGGCTCAAAGGGAGTGGCACTATGAGATGTGGCCTTGTTGGAGTAGGTGTGGCCTTGTTGGAGGAAATGTGTCACTGTGGGGGTGGGCTTTGAGGTTCAGATGCTCAAGCCTAGCTCAATGTCACTCTCTTCCTGCTGTTGGATCTGGATATAGCTCCTTCTCCAGCACCATGTCTGCCTGCATACTACCATGCTTCCCGACATAATAATAACAGATTAAACCTCTGAACAGTAAGCCAGCCCCAATTAAATGTTTTCCCTTATAAGAGTTGCCATGGTTATAGTATCTCTTCACAGCAACAGAAATCCTAACTGAGACAAAATTGGTACCAGGAGTGGGGTATTGCTGCCATAGACCAGACCATGCTTTGTTTGGAGGAATATGGAACACTTTGGGACTTTGGACTAGAAAATCTACTGGGTACTTTAAGCAGGCCTTAATGGGGCATACTAGTAGGAGCATGGAAGACAGTGGTGCTGAAGGTGATTTGAACCATGGGAGCCTGGCTCAAGAGGTTTCAGAGGAGAAGAATATTAACATGTGGTGATACTTTGGTGAAGAATATGACTGATTTCTGCCCTTGTCCGAAAAGTCTGCCTGAGGCTCAATTGAAGAGTTATGGATTAACAGCTTTGACAGAGGAGATTTCAAGACACCCTGACTGTATTATGTGGCTATTAGTGGCCAGTCTTCTTGTTTTGTTTTTTTGAGACAGTGTTTCTTTATGTATCCCTGGATGTTTTGGAACTCTGTGGACCAGGTTGGCCTGAAATTCACAGTGATCCACCTACCTCTGTCTCCTAAGTGATGGGCTTAAAGGAGTATGCCACCACCACCTGGTTAGTGGCCCATTTTACACAGATTTATAATGAAAAGGAGCAAGTTAAGCATGGAAAATTACAAAGCATACTGTTAGAGGAGAAAAGGAGCTCCAGGAGGTAAATGTTAAAGAAAAGCCAGATGCTAAGTGGAATCATGAGCAAGACTCCACCAGGCTAAACTCTAACTTGTGAAAAGGAATTAAAGAAAATCTTAGGACCAAGCATGTGGTACATACCTTTAATACCAGTCCTCAGAAGGCAGAGGCTGGCAGATCTCTGAGTTCAAGGCCAGCCTGGTCTACAGAGCTAGTTCTACGACAACCAAGCTTTGACAATGAAGGAAATCATCAAAAAACAGAAAACTGGTGAAAATGTGTTTGAACAAGGGGACCATGTTCCAGCCCCAGCAAGAAGCAGAATTTGGCAGCTTCGGCCATGTGGTTCTGGCTTTGGAGTCAAGGATACACAAAAGGGGTTATGGAATCTTCCACCATAGCTAAGGAAAGCTGCCGAGGTCAGTCCTGTGTCAGGAGTGTCCCTGCATGGAGGCCTAGAGAGCCATTGTGTGAAGCTGAGAAGGTGAAGCCTGGATTGTGTTGGAGACCCCAAGATGCTGGAGATGATGGAGTTGTGGGATTCCTGCCAAAGAAAGCCGCTAACAGGGAGTGGAACCAGCCCAAGGAAAAGAAGTGTATTGGAGTCAACAAAGCTGAAAGGAGTTGGAGATCTGAAGAGCGTTTTCACATCAGACATGGAGATGCAGAGTTTGGAGTTTGCCAAGCTGGGTTTCAGTCTTGCTTTAGTTCAGTATTTCCTCCTTGTGCTCCCTTTCCTCCCTTTTGGAATGGTAATGTGTATCCTGTGCCATTGAATGTTGGAAGGATGTGAGCTGCTTTTTTATTTTGATTTTATAGGAGATTACAGTTAAGATTGCATGAATCTCAAAAGAGAATTCAGACTTTTAAACATTGTTGAGACTGTGACAGACTATGGGGACTTTTGAAGTTAGACCGAATGCTGTTTTGCATTATAATATGGCTACCAATCTATGGGGGCCAGGGAGTGGAATGTGGTGGTTTAAATGAAAATGGCCCCCACTAGGCTCATTGGGACTGGTACTATTAAGAGATGTGGCCTCATTGGAGGAAGTGTGTGGACTTCGAGGTTTCAAATGCTTAAGCCAGTGCCACTCTCTCTTCCTGCTGCCTTCAGATCCAGATGAAGAACTGTCAGCTCCTTCTCCAGCACCATGTCCTCCTGCTTGTCACCACACTTCCCACCATTCTAATAATGGACTAAACCTCTGAACCGTAAGTCAGTCCCTAATTAAATGTTTTCCTTTATAAGAATTGCCATGGTTATGGTGTTTCTTCAGAGCTATAGAAATCCTAAGACAGTGAGTTCAAGACTAGCCTTGGCTGCATAAACAGACTGCCTCAAAATTTTAAAAATGGGTTCAAGGGTGTAGCTCAGTTGGTAGATGACAATGGACTAAATCTCTGAACCTGTTAGCAAGCCCCAATTAAATGTTTTCCTTTAGAAGAGTTGCTGTGGTCATGGTGTCTCTTCACAGCCATAAAACCCTAACTAAGATACCTGGTTTCCAGCCCCAGCACTGCATAATCTAGGTGTGGTGGTACACCTATATTCATCTGAATATCTCAAATTCAAAAACACACTCAGCTAAAAAAGGAAGTTCTAGCCTGAGCTACATAAGACCAGGTCTCTAAGGAACTAAACATCCTGATTTTTGTAATTGTACTGTGTTATATAAAAACCCTTGTTCTACAAAACACTTGAGGTCTTTAGGAGTAAAGACATAGCCTCATTAACTCAATTACACTCAAAAATGTGTAGGCTGCTCTGTCTCATGGTGACTTCTTTGTTATTGATTGAGACAGGTCTCATGTAGCCCAGGCTGGTCCATAATGAACTATGTTGCTCAGAGTGACCTTGACCTTCTGCTCCTCTTGCTTCTACCTCCCTAGTGTGGGGGTTACAGGTGTGTGCCACCATGCCTGGTTTATGGGGTGCTGGGGCTAGAGCCCAGGGCTTTGTGCCACCCACTAAGCCACATGTGGGTGTCCAACAGTAACCTGTCTGTGACTGAAGCTAGTCTAAGTAAAACTTGAGTAAGAAACTAAGGTGTTGTGAGTTCAAGACCAGCCTGGTCTACAAGAGCTAGTTCTAGGACAGCCTCCAAAGCCACAGAGAAACCCTGTCTTGAAAAACAAACAAACAAAAAAAGAAACTAAGGTGTTCTCCTTTGACTGTGGTACTGAGAAAACACCCACTCAGGGGAGGGCTGCTTACAGTATGTGCTCTGTAAACAAAGGTGGCCTGGACATGATCAGGAGGGCTTTGGACAAAGCCTGTGGCTGGTAGGAAAATTCAGTGGCCAGGGATTGGGGTGGGAGGTGCATAGCTCAGTGGTAGAGAGCTCAGCTATCGTGCACAAGGCCCTGGGTCAGGCATAGCACAGGAAGTTATAGGCAAGACAAAGGGGACGGCAACAGGAAGAATAGGAGGGCAGGAGAAGGCAGGGGAAGAGAGGGGAGGGGAGAGGAGGGGAGAAGAGGGGAGGTACTGGCTAGTTGGCAGGCCTAATCATTCATTCTTTACCAAGAAGCTATCCTATATTGGTCCCTGTGGCAAGAGTTGGCATTCCCTATAGGAACTCCTTATTTGGGGACTCAGAGACAGACAAGGACATGAACAGTGACAATGCAGAGGCAGCCTTCAGCCATGGTCAAACAAGCCATCCTATCTGCCCAGACCTCCCTGTAAGGCATTCAGCGTATGGTGGTGGAGTTGGCATTGCTCAAGGGCCAGGGCATCTGCTGCAGCTGGTGGGGGCACGCCAGGTTGGGGGGGGTGTCAGGCATCAGGCACCAGGGCGGGCAGACCTCCCAGCTCCAGAGGGTCCCCTGGGCCCCTCTGGAATGTAAACATTGGATGTTTGGGAAAGTCAAAGCCTGAGTTTTGGGGGTGGCCTATGGGGCCCACTGAAGGCCTCTGACAGACAAGGGTGTACACACACCCAGCAGCCCAGGCTGCACAGGACTGCCTCTGGCAGTGTCTGGAGCTACTTAGAAACCAGGGGTGCTGGGGCAGTTACCTTGGCTGTGGCAGAGACTGAGCGGGGACAGCAGTCCAGGAGGGAGGAGAGGTGGTGTCCACCCCACAGCAGCAGCTCTTTGCTGGAAGCAAGGAAAGAGAGGGTGGAGCTGGCATGAAGGCATCCGGTTCAGCACTACCCCAGGTCAGAGGCCCAGAGGCCCCAGATGTGAGCAGTCCATTCAAGTGTGGTCACAGTCACCAGGGCACTGGGGCATGGGTCTCAGCACAGGTTCCACCTAGCTCTGGCACCAGGAGCCAGTTTCTTGTCCTACACCCTTAACCTCAGTTTCCCTATAAAGGGTTAGAATTGGCTCTGGACTGTGTCTTCCAAGAGCCCAAACTCTTAGGTCTGCATAGCAGGAGCCTTCAGGGGTGTGGGCAACGGGACTTACTTAGGCCTCCCAGCCTCTTCCCAGGAACCCTTCACTGGCCCTTCCACCGGTTGCTTATACGTGGGGCCATGGTCTCTGCAGCTGGGGCTGTTCTATGTACCCAAGGGTGTTCAGCAGTCCTCCTCTCTTGGCTTAGCAATCAGAAATTTCCCCAGTCACTGCACAGCCTCACCCAGGTGAGAATCACAGGGTATACCTTTAACAAGTAGGGCCTGAGCTCAAGAAGGGGAGCTAGTAACCCACACCTCTCTTAACAGGAAAGTGTCCCAAGCCCCAAGCCAATTCCACTAAGACCAGTGAGAAAGTGTGTACGTGTGTGTGTGTGTGTGTGTGTGTGTGTGTGTGTGTGTGTGTGTGTGTGTACTCATGCATGCTGTCCCAGAGGCCAGGGAATTTTTAAGAGCTTGGTGACCTTGACAAAGCCACTCTGCCTCTCTTAGCCTCCCGTTCTGTAATCTCAGTGGATTGTGGTGGTTTGGGGAGCCATCATGTCTCATTGAGGCCCAGCAGGGTCCAGATGTCAGATGCCTCCAGTTCACCTCCTCCTAGGCAGCCCCCAGAACCATCAAGAGCTCCCACCTGTTGGCATGGTTCTGGCCGTGGACATGGAGGGACAGAATATCTTGGGTGTCGCAAGTGATTTGCAGGGAGGAACTCATGTCTTCCGTGGTCCAGAGTTCTCGGAATAGTAACTGAGGTAGGGTGGCAGAGAAAACAAGACACACACTGTTGGGGTGCTGAGGACCTTAGATATCAGTGGAGATAGCTATGTGACTTGCAGCCCCAGAGCAAGACCTGCCCAGCCTGCATGCAGGCAGGCTCTGGCTCCTGGCTCCCCCTGGACACAGGGCTCATGGTCAGGGCTCAGAACCAGATGGACTGGGGGTAAGGGGAGTCTGGTATTCTCAGTTGTGGGGGACACCAGGAGCTGCCTTTCCCTTCTCAGCCGAACTGTTGAACAGACAGCAATGGCTGGAGGTGAACTGTGGGCCTTGACACCAGGACAAGGCACAGAGGCAGGAAGAAACACGGCCAGGGTGCAGCCCCATGCAGTGGGGACCATGGAAGCACAGGGTTGAGTCCTCACTCCACTGCCTGCTTGCCACATGAACTTGAGCAAGTCACCTAAACCTCATGTGTGACTCACATTTTCACAGCCAATGGTGTCCCAGAATTCTTAGCTAACAACATAGATCTAGTGGTGCACGCCTTTAATCCCAGCACTTGAGAGGCAGAGGCAGGTGGATCTCTGTGAGTTCAAGACCAGCCTGGTCTACAAGAGCTAGTTCTAAGACAGCCTCCAAAAGCCACAGAGAAATCCTGTCTCAAAAACCAAACCAAACCAAACCAAAACAAACAAAAAAACCAACCCCCCAAACAAAACAAAACAAAAAAACATGGATCTGCACAGTTCCATGTGACAGGAGTATTACTATTCACACATGAGGAGACTGGAGGCACAGAGAGGGCAAGCCATCTCCTCAAGGTCACACAGCTAGGGGGTGACAGAGCTGGTCAGGGGGTGACCTGAGGTAGTGTTCACAGGATGTGCTGTCCTGCACCACAGCAGGTGTCAGAAGGACTAAAAGCATGGGACAGCCTGATTACTGTTCTTAGCACTGAATACTGAGCCCAGAGCACTAAGCAATGCTCATAGCACTGAGTCATATCTCCTTGGCAAAACAAAGTTGGACTTCAGCTCTGATTCATTACTGGACAGGCAGAGAGTAGCTAGAACATGGTCATAGGACACAAGGCCTGCGGAGGAGTTTACTTCACAGGCCTTGGCTAAAACTGTCTGTTTTTCTGAGACAGGGTTTCTCTATGTAGCCCTGGAACATGATCTGTAGACCAGGCTGGCCTTGAATTTGAGATCCTCCTACCTCTGCCTCCCGAGTGCTGGGATTAAAGGCGTGCACCACCATGACCAGGCTTTAACTGTTTCTTATTTGTCTGTCTGATTGTTTAAAGAGCCTCTGAAAACTACAAAGTGTGGTGACCGCTTGTCAATCCTCTGCTCTGCACAGGGGAAACTGGATGAGGGGTAACACATTTGGAGAGTGGTGGGCTGGCCCTGTGGGCCCTCACCTGGCTGCTGAAGGGCAGGCCCAGTCTCTGGAAAGCATGCACCGTGTGGCTGGTATTCACTGTCGCCTCCAGTGTGCCATTTGGCAGCCAAGTCAGCAGGGCTGTCACATCCACACTCACCTTGCTGTTCCTGCCATGGAGGACCACATGGGCCCAAGTCTGGGTCTCTAAAGGCAGAGTGACAAGAACCATGGGAACTTGAACTCCCCTCCCTCCCTGGAGAGGAATGCAGAAGAGACTATAATGAGGATATGCTGCAACCCATGCATGTTGGCAGAAAGGCTACCAGATCATTGTCTGACCTCAGGCTAGCTGCTCACCTTCCCAAGCCCCCAAGATATCATCTATCACAAGACATCCCCTAGACCCTCCTCTGAGAAGCCCCACCCCATTCCTGCCTGCCACCCTTCACGGCTGGGTATCTTCATCACATCACAAGGCACAGCAACTTGTGCCTCATGGGGACAGCAGCCTAGGCAGGCGTTATCTGTGCTGGCGGGTGCAGCTGTTGGCCTAGCAGGCACTCAGAAGCACCTGTTGAGAAACTCATAGAAGAATGAATGTTTTTTCCTGAAACTGGCACGGGCCAGATACCAGCAGCTCTCCTTCAGTGACAGACTCACAGGTCACCGAGAATCTGGCCCAGGCTGCAGCATTCCACACCTGCTGCCATGTGGACAGCTCTGGCAACTTTTGCCCCCAAGTGGGGCTACCTCTCCATGGCTGTCACACACAATCCCTCCAGAACAGGCAGGTCCACCCTGTCTTGCACCCCCACCTGTCCTCTGCTATGTATGGAAAATGACTGACAGACCTAGGAGCTTAGAAGTGGTTCCTACTGTGTGTCAGAAGTTGGGGTCATGCTAGGTAAGGCTCACCACTTAGGTCTGAGCCCATGGGGATATCCAGTGCCTTGAAGCCCAAGCCTTGATTTCCTCATCTGTAAAATGGTTGCAGCCCACCCACCTCAAGACAGCCCCCAGGTGACATCACCCCCAAGGATCTGGGGGGTGGGAGTGCACTGGGTTAGAAAACACTCATTTTCTTCTTGCATCATCCATAGTCAATCATACGTCTGCTATGCTTAGAGTAAAGGGAAGGGACATGGATCTTATGCTTGGGGACTCCTGGCTGTCAGGGACACCATGACAGCTAACACTGAACAGGAAGTGTCACTGTGGGCTGGGGCAGCTAGGCATAGAGAGCTCTGGAGGAAGGGAGAGGCTGGGGGGGGGGGCTAAGAACTAGTATAATCCCCAGCAAGCCTTCTCATGAGTGATCTCGGGCCCCAGCATGAGAAAAGCCCCCATTTAGCTCCCCCACCCCCTAAGGAGGCTGAAAGACAAAGATGGAAACATTTGAGGTCAGAGAAAAATGATCCAGGTGATAGGGAAACCACCCCGGGTCCAGAGTAGTCCAGAGCCAGGGCCTGCATCTATCCGGAGGACAGAGGAAGGCAGAATATGAAGCCAGACTCTGGAATCAGACTGACTGAGTTCAAGGCCTGGCTTCATTATAAGCCAGCTGTGTGGCCTGAGGCAAGAGACTCCACCTCTCTGAGCTATAGGGAACAGGATGAAGACCATGAAGGTTGGGATGGTGTGGGGGTGAGAGCGGTGCTCTGAGGCCCTGATGGTGAGCATTGGCTGTCAGCTTCACAGGATCTAACATTACCAAAGAGCTCAGTCTGTGCACATGCCTCTGAGAAACTTTGTAGAACTGGCAACTGTGGTGGGAAGATCCACCCCGAATGTGAGCACACACACACACACACACACACACACACACCCAGCCCTGACAGGAAACAAGAGGAAAAAGTGAGCTGAAAGCCAGCATATATCACACTCTGCTTCTGGACCGGCTTTGTGATGTGAGCAACTGCCAAGAGCTCCTGCTGCCTGGAACTCCTGCTGCCTTGACTTCCCATTACAATGAACTATAAGCCAAAGTCTGTCTTCCTCCTTTAAGCTGCTGTTATCACTCTCACAGTGGCCCTTCTAGAGCCGACTTCCAGTGAGTGAGAGAGCTGTGCAGTCACGGGGCACTCGTGCATGACAGAAGGCTTGCCTGGCTGGAAGTGCAGGGTCACTGCTGGCTCCTACCTTCTCCTTCTCTTAATTACGGGTTGAGCTGTGTCCCCACTCTAAATTCTTACCTCATACCTGTGAGTGTGACCTTAGAAAATGGTCTTTACAGGTGTGACTAGATAAAGCAAGGTGACAATGGAGGTGTTGGTATCCAAAGCCAATCCTGGTGTCCTTGTAGGAGAACAGACAGACACAGAAAGGAGGTGGTCCCATGCAGACAGAGGACAGGCTGGAATGATCTGTGTAGCTAGGGGACATCCTGCCAGCAGAAGTCCCTTGGGACTCCTGGAGGGAGACCAGGCCACCTGTATTGTGATTTTAGATGCCTGGCCAGAATTCAGAGTAAATCTCCCGAAGTTTCTAGCTTCCTACTTTGGGAAATTGTGTATCTCTAAGGGGTAGCCTGTGGAGGACCAGGCTATCTTGGTCAGTCCTACAGCCCAGAGCCAGCTAGGCCTGCCTGGGTCAAGGCTGGGACTAGATCTGGGCCCAGGGGATGCTGCCCTGATGGGGAATGTCCTTTTGTACATATGTTTCTTTTATTGGTTGATGAATAAAACACTGTTTGGCCAATAGTCAGTAGAGGCAGGAAGATAGGCAGGGCTAGGAGACGAGGAGAATTCTGGTAAAGGTAGGCAGGGAAAGCCCACCAAGAAGAAACACCATGTAGAGCCCAGGAAGACAGGACACTCCAGGTGTTCTCTGGTAAGATAAGGCCATGTAGAAATACATAGATTAGTAGTTACGGGTTAATAATTAAGAGAGAATTAGCCAATAAGAAGCCCTAGCCATTAGTCAACAGTTTAATAATTAATATAGTGTCCATGTGTTTATTTGGGACTCAAGGGTGGTGGGGCCTGGCAGACAAGAAAACTTCAGCAATACTGCCCTCCGGATCCAAGCTCACCCTGTATCTGTAGTTCAGCTTGCAGGTTGGCCTCATCCGGGAGCCCGGCCTGCAACAGGACCTCACTGTCGTGCTGGCTGTGGCCCCATAGCTCCAGACGGCCCTCATGGGCCCAGTAGTTTACAGAGCAGTTGATGGATAGAGGGCCTGTTGAAATATATGTGGAGTGCTCAAAGCTGGCGGCACCATCACGAATGTCCACAGAGACCTGCAGGGATACGATAGGGACGGACTATCCCAAGCTGGCCACATCCCAGAACCCCAGGGATTTCAGGACTAAAGCATGGAAAGAACAGGCCTGAAGTCATACAGGTTCCCATCAGTGACGTAGGGCTCAGAGAGTTCCAGGGAGGGATCCAAGGAGAATAGCCAGAGTGAGCCTGGGAAGGTGAAGATGTCCAAATGGTGGAAAACAGGGTCACAAACCTAGGACTGCTCAGCTCTTGCACCTGATCTTGCCAATAAAGTTTTATTAGAATATGGCTCTGCTTCTTCATCAACTACTGTCAATGGTTGCTATCCCCTATGGGAGACTCCCATGGCCTATAGGTCTTCTTCTTCTTCTTCTTCTTCTTCTTCTTCTTCTTCTTCTTCTTCTTCTTCTTCTTCTTCTTCTTCTTCTTCTTCTTTCTCCTTTTCCTCCTCCTTCTTTCTTCTTTTTTGAGGCAGGGTCTCTTTATGTAGCCCTGACTGGCCTGGAACTCGATCTTTAGACCAGGCTGGCCTTAAACTCACAGAGATCCACCTGCCTCTGCCTCCAAGTGCTGGGGTTAAAGGCATGTGCCACCACACCTGGCAGGTTTTCCCATCTCATCGCCTCTTAGTGAAGTCTGCTGGCCTTTGCTGTAGCTCATTGCTCCTCCCTGTTCCACCTACAGCTGTCTCTGGCCTTAGGTAAAATCTCCACCCCCATTACTGAAAAAGAGATGAGGATTGGGTTAAGGTGGGCCGTAGCTGCCTGCAGTGTTGGCTGTGGATCAGGATTGTTGGTGTTACCCAGGCATACAGCCTCAAGCTGCCCCAAACCAGCCAGATCAGATTTTCATTTAAAAAAACTATTATTTTATGTATATGGATTTTTTTTGCATATATGTTTGTGTATCACATACATGCAGTGCCTGGTGTTAGAAGGTGCTGAAGCTCTGGAGTTACAGATGGCTCTGAGCTGCCATGTGAGTGCTGGGAGCTGTCAGAGTCCTCTACAAGAGCAACAAGTATTCTTTATCACTCCACCAATTCCCCTGCCTCCGATTCACTCTTTCTTTCTTTCTTTCTTTCTTTCTTTCTTTCTTTCTTTCTTTCTTTCTTTCTTTCTTTCTTTCTTTTCTCTCCCTCCCTCTCTCTCTCTCCTCCTCCTTCCCTCCCACCCTTCCTCCCTCCCTCCCTCCCTCCCTCCCTTCCTTCCTTCCTTTCTTTCGAGACAGGGTTTGAAATCTGTGTCCTGGATCTCGCTCTGTAGACCAGGTTAGCTTTGAACTCACAGAGATCCGCCTGCCTCTGCCTCCCAAGTGCTGGGATTAAAGGCAGGCGCCACCAACGCCCAGCCAGATTCACACTTTTAAAAACTCAATTTCAGAAGATGTTTAGCCTGTAGGTGCATGGTGAGCTTGGACAGAGTGGTGTCACTTGTATCAGAGTGACACAGGAGCCCCTCTCCACTGGGTTCTAACATGTATCCACCCTCACAGTGCTTCCCCAGCTTCTGAGGCCCCAAGGTGTGACCAGCTCAGCTGGAATGTCTCCATCCTGGGCTGCCTGCCAGGCCTCTGCAGCCTCCTTCAGTGGACCTTATGGTCAGGTAGAATGGCTATGCAGGGACAGAGGTACCTCTGTTTCCCATCCCTCATGTGTCCCTCAGAGCCACATCCAGTGGGACAAGCCCATACAGCCACTAAACCTGGGTAGGCCTGTAACCAGTTTCCCTGGAGAGCTCTCACAATGTTGGCAGGCAGTCCCAACTGTGGGCCCTGTGTGCAGTTTACCCTCAGCCTGGGTCTTAGAGCTGGGACAGGGCAGACACCACCCTACATTCATCACAATGATCTGTAGGAAATCAATTCCTCATCTACACCCAGCCAGGGATAGCTCAGAATTAGCATAGCCCTGGAGTCTACCTGACCTAAGATGCTTACAGCACCCACTACTCTTGCTGCCATGACAGACGTTGGTGAGAAAGAACTCTTAGGTTCTGGACTGATGTCCAACTGCAAAGGGATAGTTCATGGACCACCAAGAGGAACCAAGGCCCTGTGGAGCTGGAGACCAGTGCATGCCACAGGGTAAGGGGGGTGGCTGGGGACAAGGACCACAAAAGTCAGTTCAGCTAGGGCTTCAGCCCTAGCCTATACTGCCAGAAGTCCCCAGAGTTACACAGTGTTAGCCTCTAGTAAGCCTCCATGACTCACTACCCTACCCAGTCAGAGCCCTAGTACCTGGAGAGGCCACTCTTCAATGTTCCCCTGGCACAGATCCAACAGCTTAGCAGGCAAGGTGTCTCCATTGCAGGAGACCTGTGGAGACAGCTGGTGGGAAATAGACATTTCTTCCCTGACCTGACCTCAAAGAAAGCATCTGTGCATTCTGACACTAGACACTGTTCTAGAAGGTTCAGTGACTATCAATAGCTCACCTTGTAGATGAGGAAAGAGGCATAGAAATCCACATGCTCTCCATGATGATTTGGCCAGTCCAAACCACATGACTCCATGTGTGAGTGTGTGTGTGTGTGTGTGTGTGTGTGTGTGTGTGTGTGTGTGTGAGAGAGAGAGAGAGAGAGAGAGAGAGAGAGAGAGAGAATGTGTTCGAGAGTATAAGTGTGTATGTGTGTGTGTATTATGTGAGTGTGTGTGTGTGTGTAGTGTGTGTGTGTGTGTGTGTGTGTGTGTGTGTGTGTGTGTGTAGGGACTGGATCCAGGACCTCACACAAGCTAGGTAAGCATTCTATCACTGGAGTCACAACTGTAACCCTCTTTCTAATTTTCTTCTTGAGCTGGGTGGTGGTGGTACATGCCTTTATAATGCCAGGACTCAGGAGGCAGAGGCAGGTGGATCTCTGTGAGTGGAGAATGAGTTCCAGGACAGTGGAGGCTATCCAGAGAAACCCTGTATTGAATTTTTTTTTTCTTTTAGAGACAGGGTCTCACTAAGTTGCCCAAGCTGGCTTTGAACTTGCAATCCTCCTGCCTCAGCCTCCCAAGTAGCTAGGATAATGATCCTGCCTTTCTAAGCCTGGCTCCACTCTTCACAACCATATGAGTGATGATGACCATATGAGTGACAGTGACCATATGAGTGATGGTGTCCATATCAGTGACAGTGATCATATGAGTGTCAGTGGATGACTTCTTTAGCCCACTG
Source organism: Cricetulus griseus (assembly GCF_003668045.3). NCBI lineage: Eukaryota > Metazoa > Chordata > Mammalia > Rodentia > Cricetidae > Cricetulus > Cricetulus griseus. Next base: position 35,872,447 of record NC_048600.1, on the reverse strand, counting down.
TTGGGCGGCTTCCTTGTGATGGCTGCTAGCAATTATCAACCTCAGAGGATATAGAACAGCAAACAGATAAACCTCTGGGTGTGTCCCTGAGGATTTTCTAGATTAGGCTCAGGTGGGAAGACCTGCCTGAATTTGGGCAGCAGCATTCCCTCGGCTACACTCCAGAACTGAATCAAATGGAGGAAGTGAGCTGTATACCTCCATCCATCTCTCTCTGCTTCCTGACTGCAGATGCAGTGTGACCAGCGGCCTCATCCTCCTGCCTCCATGCCTTCCCTACCACCAGGGACTGTGCCCTAAAACTGTGAGCCAAGACAAACCTTTTGCCAGGTACTGTATCCCAGCAACAAGAAAAACAACTATTTCACTTGTCTAGCCTACAAGGACCCTTGATTTCTGTCACATTGAGTGAGCCAAAGCCCAGTCCCCTTCTTACCCACCTGAATGTGCCCATGGCCATATATGGAGAAGGGGACAGCCCTGTGTCTGTGGCTGGGAATGGTGGGGCTTGAGGGGTCAAGACTGGCATTGAGGTGACAGTTTGCACTCCACAATTCCATCTGTGCTGAGCGGTTGGAGGATTCCTGGGCACTGGGCACTTGCAACCCAGAATTGGAGGCTGGTCCTACAGGTGAGACACCAGAACAGATGGCAGTGGGTGGAAGCAAAGAGACCATCAAAAGGGCCCAATCCAGCCTGCTGTGTAAGAATGGAAGCCAGAATTCTGCAGGACTCCTGAGCCCAAGACAGACTCCTAGATGCCCACTGTCCCCAAAGACTCCAGGTGTGTCACACAGAACTTCCCCCACCCCCCAGAAGTGCTAAGTTCATCTGATCCACTGCAATTCCCATCCATATTTAGGGTCAGACCTTTGTCCCTGTGGGCTCCCTATTATCAAGAAAAAGGCCCCAGTCTTATAACAAGGGACTGGGGTGGCCGAGTATCTACACATTGCTGAGACATCTTGGGTCTCTCCAGACAGCTAAAGAACAGTCCCTCGGAACTAGGACAGGTCAGAGCTGTCCCATAAGCACAGGTCACAGAAAGGCCTGGAGCCACAGCTTTGGATTCCAGGGGTCTCTTTTGCCCCTGCGCTTGGCTCTAGAATCTCAGACTCTGGGAGAAACCACACAACTGAGAACCCTCCTACCTGCATCACCCAATGGGCCCAAGTTGTGAGTCAGGTTGTCTGAAAACTGATGATGCCCAAGATCCCAGGTGCAGGTCCCATCCAGGGCCAGGCTGATCAAGTCACCATGGATGCTGGCCTGGCCCCCAAGGGCTCCAGTGTAGGTCTGCTGCCGCCCTCTCAGCTGGAGCTCTGCCGGCAAGGCCTGGCTGTAATTCTGAGTGATGGTGCAGGTCATGCTGTGCAGACTGCCATTCCCTGTCTCCTCATACTTATCCCGCAGGAGGAAGCTCAGCATGGCTGAGTCAGTGGCCACCATAACAGAACCTGTTGGGAAGGGGAGGAAGGAACAGAATATGGCATGGGAAGTTGCTAGCTCTGTGGCACTGAGAGGCTGGGTAAACGGATGTAGGAAGACCCACCCTCACTGTAGGCAGCACCACCCCATGGTCTGGGGTCCTAGACTAAATAGAAAGAAGGCTTTTGGCTTTGGAAGCAACGGGACCAGCTGCCTCATGCTCCCTGCTGCCACACCTTCCCTGAACATGATGCTGTAACCGCCAACTGTGGGCCAATACGCCCTTCCTTCCTTAAATTGTTTTTTTGTCGGGTATGTTGTTACAGCAATGAGAAAGGTAACAAAGACATCTGTATTACAAAATGTGAGCCTTTATCTCCATCCTTGACATGCGGATAGCAAGGGTCAGGCGCTATGAGAATCTTGAAAAGAAAATGCCAGCCAATCAGGTTTGCAGCCTGGGAACAACTGATGTATGGTTAACCGACATGTTTGACAAAGATTCAAAGGTAATTCGATAGAGACCAGAAAAACTTTTCAATAAATAGTGCTGGAGTAATTAAATATTTAAATAAAATTGCTTTTGCTATTATTAAATTAAATAAAGATAGGCTGGGGATATGGCTAATTTGGTAGAGTGTTTGCCTTGTATCCATGAAGCCATGGCTTCCCTCCCTGATGTGGTGGCACATACCTTCCATCCCCTCCCTGCCCACACCAAAGCACAGCACACCCTGGGCTTGTAGAAGGGCAGAGAGTTTGGGTCTTGAACCCTGGGCTTCAGTGCCCTGTGTGTGGGAAGGATGCTGTGGTCGCATATACTTTGTAGGAAGGGCACTGTCTTCAAACGTACTTGGGTTGTGTCTTATTGTGAAGCCCTGACCTCTGAAGCCTGGTAATGCTTCACTCCATCAAAACACCGAGTCAAATGAAACCTGAAACCTACAAGTAGAGTGCATACAGCCTGGGAACGAAATTCTATCTCAGATAGTTAGGTCCTTGCAAGGATGGGGCAGAACGGAACCCTAGCTGACTGCTTAGCTTCTGTTCGAGTGTGTGCCTACAGCCTACAGTGAAAGAGAGACACTGACTTCTGGCCACTAAGCTTGACTTCCTCAGACATGTCATGGAGAATTCTGAAACCGTGCATTCTACCTGTGTTCTGGCTGAACACAAATGCCAATCTGTGGCGGATCATTGCCTTCTGAGAAGGAAATAGCAGGGGGAAGGAGGAGGATGGAGAGATGGATCAGTGGTTAAGATCCACTCCTCCAGAAGACCCCAGCTTCTGGCCTCTGTAGACACTGTATGCACATGGTGCTGACATACATGCAGGCAAAACACCCATAAAAAAGAAAAATTAGTCTTCAAATTTTTTAAATGTCTTCAAAAAAGAAAAGGAAAAAGGCCTGAATGAAGCTTTTGTTGGCTTAGTTTGTTTCTGAGACAGCGCATCACACAGGCTAGCCTCAGTCAAGATCATCCTTCCTCAGGCTCCTGAGTATTGGATGACAGGAGTGTCCCACTGGACCTGGACAGAGCAAGCATGCTTGAGGTGGCTTTGTGATTTGGCTTGAGTGTGGAACGCAGGCATCCCTCTCCCCTAAGGCTCAGGAGTCAGAAGCTTGGTGCCCAGTGTGTGTGACATGGGAGAACGCTTGAAGTAGGTGATGTAAGGGTAGTGAGGAGACAGTGGGACAGGTAGAAACACGACTCACACATTCATGTGAGAATGGCAAAGCAAAAGACAATGTCTCCAACTAGTAGAGGGAGATCAGACTCTTGGTGCCATTTCCAAAATTTCCCTGATGTCTACAATGATGTCAGAATAGCCAGTCTGGTGGCCTAAGAGTCACACATCTGACTTCAGAAGATTGAAAGTGGGTCAAAATAAGGGCTGGAGAGATGGCTCAGAGGTTAAGAGCACTGACTGCTCTTCCAGAGGTCCTGAGTTCAATTCCCAGGAACCACACGGTGGCTCACAACCACCCATAATGAGATCTGGTGCCCTCTTCTGGTGTGCAGATATACATGGAAGCAGAATGTTGCATACATAACAAATAAATAAAATCTTTAAAAAAAATGAAAAAGAAAGTGGGTCAAAATAAAAAGCACTGCTGGGCAGTGGTGGTGCACACCTTTAATCCTAGCACTCAGGAGGCAGAGGCAGGCAGATCTCTGTGAGTTCAAGGCCAGCCTGGTCTACAGAGCTAGCCTTAAGACAGCAAAGGCTAACAAAGAAACCATGTCTCAAAAAACCAGATAGATAGATAGATAGATAGATAGATAGATAGATAGATACAGCACCATGGAGTGCTGGAGACAGGGTACAATGGATAGAGTGCTCACCGAGCATGCCCAGAGCTCTGGATGCAAACCCCAGCCCTACAGAAACCAGATATAGTGGTGCACTCCTGTAATCTCAGAACTCAGGAGGTAGAGACAGGAGGATCAGGAGTTTAAGTTCATCTTTGGCAACATAGAGAGTTGGAGGACAGCCTGGGTTACACAAGACCTTGTCTCAGAAAACAAAACAAGAAAACCACATGACACAGCTTCAGTCTAAAAATCCAAAATGTTCTAAAATCCAAAACTAATGGATCACTGACTCCATTGTGGAGCACTTGGGACTTGAATATTAAGACTTTATGCCAACCCCAAAGACCCTGAAACACAAAAATACTCCCATCCCAAGCATTTCGGATAAGGAGGTTCTTTCAAAATAAAATTGGGAGTGGGGCACAAACCACAGTGCAGATGTGGGGCTCAGAGGACAACTTGCACCTGTGGATCCTGGGAAACAACTCAGTTCTGTCACGCTTGGCAGCAAGCACACCTCGACTGGGTCTCTGGCCCAGGTAAGTGCTGCTGGTCTGTTCTAGACAGTACACCTGAGAGGCTCTGTGCCCAGGTGCCCCCTTTAGAGGTAGACTGAATGTTAGCGGCACTGACAAGTCCTACACAAGGATGTCTCTGCAGTGTTGTCAGTAGGAGACTGTCTTTACTAAGTTCTCTTGTGTCGAAGTCGATCTACCCTGGTAGTCCACAGGAAGCATCTGCCCAAGATGCTGAAGGCATCTGTGATGGCTATATCTGGAATTAACTAAAACCCAGTGGCTGGACACACCCATGAGGGATTTTTCTTAATTAAATCACGTGAGGTGGGAAGACCTACCTTTGATCCGGGCCACACCTTCTGCTGGCAGCCTATATAAGGACATGGAAGAGTGAAGCTTTTGCTCTCTGCCGGCTTGCCCTCACTCTAGATGGCGAGTCCATTCCTTCACTGGCATTAGAGCACACGTCTGCCAGATACCCTCATGGACTGAACAGCTTCTGGAATCTTGGCCCTTCTGCTGTAGACAGCCATTGCTGGGCCAGCTGGATCACAGCCTGTGAGGCACTCCAATAACCCCCTATACATTCTATCAGCTCTGGGCCTCCAGAGGACCCTGACACAGTGTTTCTCAGCTCTCACCTTCTCTGAACGCCATCTTCTGCTTTAGCATACTCTTGAGGCTAAGGACACGGGGCACTTTTGTCCAGCCAGCCACCGAGTGTTGGGCAAGGCTCCACAGGCTGAGGACCCAGCCTCCCCGTCTCCCCTCAGATGTTTTGAGGAGCAGCTGTGCTGAGTCCTGGTCCACCAGCACCTTGGAAAACATCTGTACCCTAGGAGGAATGTGATGGGGATTATTATGGTCTTCTGCAGGCTCAGATGTCCGAACACTTGGTCCCCAGCAGGAGGCGCTGTTTAGTGAGAGCTGCAGAGCCTTTGGGAGGTGGAACCTTGGTAGAGAAGTGGGTCATTGAGGGCTTACCTCACTTCCTGTCCACTCTCTTCATGCTCCTGCTACAGCTTTGGGCTGTTCCCTCTGTGGTGGACTACACCCTCAAACTGTGAGCCAAAATAACTACTTTCCAAAGGGGCTTCCCACAGTTGTTTTGTTCCAGAACCAGGAAAAGTAACAAACACAGAGATGGTAAATGGGTGGCCATTACTGGAAGTCCCAGGGAGACCATTGCAGGGGTGCTGTAGCAAGGCTTCATGAAAAGGGAGGCAGGGAAGTTGGGCACCCAGACCATAGGCTTTGGAGTCAGGCAAGCCTGGGTTCAAAACCCAGGGGTGCCACTCTCTAGCTGTGTGCCCACAACATGGAGACCTCTCTAACTGTCCAGTAGGGAATCAGATGGAAATACTAACCCAGACATGCACGAACCCTTGTGGGACCCTTCTTCACACAGAAGGCCATCTCTCTATGTTCCTTTTCAAGGGGCCCTTACCACTTCCCCCATTAAGAGACAAACAAGGCAGGCCTTGGGACGTGGGCTTTGATTGATAAAATAAACTGGAGGAGAGGCTGCAGCTTGGTGGTCCCTACCCTCCTAGTCCCCCAGCCTGGCACACATCTGGCTGAATGGTGGGCTTGATGGGAACTGGTTGTGCAAAGACTACAAGCAAATAATACATCGGGTTTTTTTTTTTTTTTTTGACCCCCTGCTTCAGCGCTGTTACAGATCCATCCTAATGACACACCGCCCCATATACAGTCACTGCCAAGCACCTTATCAGACCCCTCCCAGGAGCCCTGTGAGGGCTAACCATGCTATAATCTCCACCATCCAGGCAAGGAAACAGAGGCACGTGGCAGTAATTGGCCTGAAGCTCGTATGCTTACATTACTGTTTGTGCTTATCTTTACAATGCCTCTTCTGTGAGGTGGTTTACAGCTAAATGAACTTGGATTATTTGAGCTGGCTCCTGGCCCCTCAACAGGTTTTGTTCATGGTGACAAATGAGAGAAGTGCACTCCTGAAGCCTGATGTTAAATTTACCCTGCTGGGGTAAGGGGCACAACTCTTTTCATCACAGTAAATTCTGTATGGCACATAGTCCTTTGAGGTATGTTTTCTCTGGTGCACAGGCACACAGCTATGTGGATGTGAGCTTCCTTAGAGCTACTACAGATACTATCATTGGTTGGTTTTTATTTTTTGTACTGGCAGCTAGAAGCTCAGAGCCAACCTCCAGAGCAATACTATGGCATTGCATTTTCCAACCAGTGTCACCTTAAGGGCCACCCCCTTTCCCTCTACATTTCATTTCCCATCTTGCCAGTTGCCTCACGTGTTTTATTTGTTAACCTAGAACAAGGCTGGTGAACCAGTTTTTCCACACTGCTTTTACAGTCAGGTTTTACTGGATCGTGATCCTGCTCTTTGTTTCCTCGTGGCCCACACTGCTGTGTTCTTAGCCTGTCACCAGATACCCTCAAAGCTAGAGAACTCACCATCCAGACCTCGATTGAGACCCGTCTAGGTCCCGACCTAGAACAGCCTCTGCCATGGTGACAGATGACAGAAGTGTACTCATGTTTAATAATCTGCCTCAAATCAGCGTGGTGACCACAACTTTAATTCCAGTACTTGGGAGGCAGAAGCAGGTGGCCCTGTGTGAGGATGGAGCCAGCCTGGACTACAGAGTGAGTTCCAGGACAGCCAGGGCTACACAGTGAGGCCCTATTTCAAAATAATAATAATAATAATAATAATAATAATAATAATAATAATAAATATTTTGCCTTATAGATGGGGATAAGGATATAATCAGACAGATAGCTGAGCAGCTGGGAATGAAAATCCTGGGAGCCAGAGGAACGAATAACAGTCCTGGTCCGACCCAGCCCCCGGTCCCAGGTTCTCAATAACACGACATTTTGGGATGCCAATGAATGGACAGAGAGGAGGTGGCAGGAACAGGGCAGTTCCTGTGACTGTCTGGTGACATGTTTTCTTCTTTTGGGAAAGACAACATTTGAGGCAGGGTCTTTCTTTGTGTCTCTGCCTGGACTGGAACTCACCATCCTCCAGCTTCAGTTTCCACAGTGTATGAGTAAAGCAGTGTGTGGAAAGCTAACGCTACCCTCCTGTCCGCTCAGAGCCTTCTTACCAAGACCGTTACACCAGCACTGATCCAGGTGGTCTCAAGAATCAGGGCCTGCGGGGATGGCTTCGCCCAACAGTACACTAGCCTAGATCCCTGGAGGTCCTAGGGCTTTCTCAAGGCACACAGGGGCTGTTACCTTGCTGGGGTGACCATGGAGGACAACTGTAGCTGAAGGGCTCTGGGGGTGCTGAAGACAGCCTGGTGGAGGGAGGCCCTCATGTTCCAGCCCCGGCGGCTCCTCCTACGTTGCTTGCTAGTGTCCGCCTCTAGCAGAAGCAGCTCACGGCCAGACACACGCACAGACAGTGACACGTCCACTCTGCGCTCCTTGTGACATCCTGTGGCAGCCTGCACCTGTAAAAAGGCAGAGAGGGCAGGATGCTGGAATCGATGAAGGGTCAGCAGAAGCCTGGAAGAGCATGACCGCCCTCTAAGAGACACTCCAGCCCAGGGCAACTCCAAGGGCTGGCTCCCTGATGACAAACAGGAGAAACCAGGCCAAGGTCCCCAAGCCTAGCTTCTGAGTCCGAGCCCTAGCTGATCCTTAGTCCAGAGCTCATGTCAGTATTTGACAGAGAAGAGGACACCTAAACTGGCACATGCCTGTCACCCCAGCACTTAGGCTGAGGCAGGAGGATTATGAGTTGGAGGACCCATGAGCCACAAAGGGAGACCTTGCTAGTGATGAGGAAACACCTGGGGGCAGTTCAAGGTCATCTCAAGAGCAATGTCATTACCTGTAAGCTGGGTGGGAAGGCAAGGCCGTCTAGAGGTTGGAACTGCAAGGAAAATGCCAAGTGGGAGCTTGATTTGTTCAGCTGGACCGAGACCTATTTGGGTATGATAGAAAAGAAGAGGTGTAAGCTTCCATTTTCCTTAGTAAGGCACTGGAGAGCTGGTGTTGGGGTGCCCCTAGCTCCCCTCATGTTGCCCCTGCCTCCTGTTGGACTCTGACCATGAATCTCGCACTGTGCTCCTAGCTCTCTACTTTGATGAACCTCATACTGCTCTGCTGGGTTAGTGATAACACCCAGTTTCCTAGCTGGCAAAACTGAGACTCAGAGGCATTAAGTGACTCACCTAATGTCATACAGCTGGTAAACATAGGACTAGGAACTGAACTTGAAGGAGCTGGGCACCCACTGGCTTCAGAGCTCCTTGGAGACAGAGACAAGTCTAAGTCACCCATGCCACCTGTGGTGGTTAGAATAGGTATGGCCCCCATAGAATTTCATGTTCAAAAGTTTGGCCCATAGGGAGTGGCACTATTAGAAGGTGTGGCCTTGTTGGAGGAAGTGTGTCATTGTGGGGGCGGGCTTTGAGGTCTCATATGCTCCAGCTACACTCAGTGTGGAACATAATCTTCACTTCTGCAGCCTGTGGATCTGGATGTAGAACTCTCAGCTCCTTCTCTGGCACCATGTCTGCCTGCATGCCGCCATGCTTCCCAATAACGGACTAGACCTCTGAAATTGTAAGCCAGCCCCAGTTCAATGTTTTCCTTTATAAGAGTTGCTGTGGTCATGGTGTCTCTTGGCAGCAATAAAACCCTAAGACAACACCAGCAGAGGCTGGCATAAGGCAGATGCCCAGTGTGCACATGGGAATGAATGAATGCAGAAAAACACCCACAGCAGCTACTCTAAGGGATTTTCCTCCAAGACCCACAGCTAAAATATATTTCGAAGATTTCCCCACAACCAAGTGGGATTTCCTATGAGTTCTGGCTAGGAATATTGCCTGGAGTGATGGTGCTACTGAAAGGCCTGCCCCTCAGAGACACCTCATGAATTCTCTACCCTCTTTCTGGCAACTGCTTGGATCCTTGAGTGGGTACATGGGGCAAGGCTGCTTGGAGCAGTAATGTAGGTGTGTGGGGCAGGGCTTCTCTGGGCTGCAGTGTGGATGTGGGAGCCAGTACTACTCTGAGCCACAGTGTGGGTGTGTGGGGCCAGGTTGCTCTGGGATGCAGTGTGGTCAGAGAATAAGGCAAACATCTACTCAGGAGACCCATCAATGCATCCCACCTGAACAAGGACTGGGCTGCTAGCTTCCCAGACCACCTTGTCATCCTCTTATCTCCCCATCACCTCATATGTGGCCCCTTCTCTCTGGATGTGGTGACTGGAATACTTGATTCCCTGTTGGTGGCTGTTTGGGAAGGATTAGGAGGTGTGCCATGTGGCAGGAGTGGGCGTGGTTAAAGCCTTCCTAATATGCACCCTTTGCTTCCTGCTTGAGGATCAAGGTGTGAGCTAAGCACTCAGCTGTTCCTGGGCCATGCCTTTGCTTTACCTTCATGGACTCTAACCTCTGAATTAAATGCTTTCGTTGTAAGTTTCCTTGGCCTTGATGCTTTGCCACAGCAATAGAAACTCAACTAAGAGACTGGCTATTTTTATTTTTTGGAGAAAGGCCTCATGTAGCTCAGCCTGGCTCCAGACTCTGTGTAGCTAAGGATGGCCTTGAACCCCTGACCCTCCTGTGGAATTGCAGGTGTGCACCACCATGCCTGGGTTAAGCTGTGCTGGGGATGGATGTCAGGGCTTCGTGCACACCAGGCAAGTGTTCTACCAACTGAGCCACAGCCCTAGTCCCCTTCAGCAGATTACTAAGACCTTTTTTCCTCACATGGGGGCAGAGTCCCGCCTCTGACCTGGGATGTGGCGTTGTGGTTGATAGAAGCTTGTACATCTGTACTGAAGTCAAATGTTCCTTGTCGACGACGCCTTGTGAGGTCAAAGCCACCATTCAAGTGGAGGGTCTGGGGAAACAGCCAGGAAGAATCACACCCTTCACTCTTGAAGGCCCCGCTCAGCTCCCCCAGCATGCTCCATGTTTTCTTTTGTTTTGTGTTATTTAGTTGTGTGTGTGTGTGTGTGTGTGTGTGTGTGTGTGTGTGTGTGTGTTTCTTTAAAAAAGTGTCTCAAGCTGGCAAGATGGCTCACAGGTAAAGACACTCCCCTCCAGTCCTGATAACCTGAGTTCTGTCCAAGGGTCCACACAGAGGAAGGAGAGAACTGACTCTTTCAAGTTGTTCTCTCACAGATATACATGCACAGGGCTGCATGAGCATAGTCATATATATAATAACTAAAAAGGTACAAGTTTAAAAGGAAAGCACTCACATAACCAGGCCAAACAGTCTCAGGCTGCAGCTAAGGAAGACCTCGAACCCCCGATCTTCCCTATTCACCTTTCTGAGTACTGGGATTAAAGCCATGCACCCCATAGCAGTTCTCAGACTCTTCTTGACAGATAATAGCTAATGTTTGCTCAGTCTGGGGACACTCACCTGGGAGGAATGGGTGGCCTCCAAAGCCACACTGTGCTGGATCCCTCCATGCTGAGAGCTGTCCTGGTGTAAACCCTTTAGATACAGAATGACTTTCTGGTTGACTTTTAATGTAGCCTTGAGCTCACTGTTCTTAGACTGCATGTGTGAGAATCAGAGGTATGGAGAGAGGTCACCATCATGTCCACAGGCAACAGAAGCAACACCAGAATCCAGAGGCCAAAAGCAAGTAGCCCAGGGACTCATGTACAAAATGTAGTCTAGTCTCTTGTATTTACAGAAGAGGGAGTGGAGACAGGTGCATGCTGGACCTTCCAGCAGGGCGATACCAGTGCTCTGAGCTAGAGGTGGTGGGGCTTAATGGAAGCGATGTTAAGACTCTCCCCACAAAGTGGGGCTCAGTCAGTCTATTTTCTTCACTGCTAGCTTCCTAGTACTTAGATGCCAACATACAATAGGTACTTAGTAAATGCAGAATCACTAGTTCTAGCCTGAAATGACAAGGTCAAAGCTGAACTGTAGTGGTCGAAGGGCACAGAGGAGGAAAGGGAACAAAAAGACCCACATCCTGATCCCTGGAGCCTGAGGCAACATGGCCTTCCGGACAAAGCAGATTCAGGGATCTGGAGATGGGGACAGGTTTCCATCTTCGTCTAAATGTGAAGATCATATGAGGACAGCAGGAGGGACATGGTCGGACACACAGAGAGTGAACTCTCCTGCTGTCTTTGGAAGAGCCAAGGAATGCAGATGGCCTCTGAAGCAGAATGGGAAAAGAGGGGCTTCTTCCAAAGAATTTCTGCAAGCAACTCTGTGGTGCTGGTTCCAGTTTTAATCCAGTGAGATTCCTTTGCTCTTCTGAGCTCAGGGACTGAAAGACATTTGAAGCTGCTACATTTGGGGCAATATGTAACCCAACAAGAGGAAACACAGTATCAATTATTCACCCAGCAGCTGCTGGACGCCAATGATACCATTGCTGGTTGATTTCACTCCTTCCTATGTGTACTATGGAGAATTCCAACCACCTGCCCCCAGGACTCATACATGGTTGCTCACACTATATAAACAAGCATGGTTTATCTTGGAACCAAGGTGGCAGGAAAGGAAGCAGCCAGGGAGGGAAATGTGTGTGACAAAACTTTTTGGTTCTTTTCTGAGTGCAGGGGTAGCACCCAGAGCCTAGGCAATCACTCTCCCATGGAGTTACCTCCCAGCCAAGGCACAGCTCTGAGTAGAGCAGACAGCCGGAGGACAGTAAATGGAGGACTCTCCAGCCCCTGCTCCTGGCCAGATGCTGTCAGCTGGAATTTGAGTCTAAGCAGGACCAGACCTTCTTATTTTTCTTTTCTTATAAACAGCAGAGATCCTGGCTTCGTCTAAAATCTCCTAATTCTCAAGATAGGTAGGCCATAAAAACACACGTGTGGCTGTGTTTGGCTTGGAGTGTCACTCGGCAATCTCTGGCTGAGGAACCCATAAAAGCCGCTGGGAGCCAACCCATCAGGTGTCTGGCTTGACATTCTGTACTGTTCCCCTCAGATATTACTGGCTAGCATTGGAGGAACCACTGAGCCTCCCTACTCATGGGAAGTGAAATCCTTTAATCTGCTCAGCCCACACTGCCCGTTTGGCTCCATCTTCCCTCCTGGAGGAGAGAAGCACTATTTTATTCCTTGTGCTCAGTAAAAGCTTGTTGGAGATTGTGGTGCTTCCACCCCCTCCCCAGAAAGTCAGGAAAAAATTGTCTAAGGAGACTTGGCAAACATGTACCTAAATGCTTAAAGGGGAAGTTACCAATTATGTTCTGAGCTGTGGCTGCTGTGAGAAAAGGGACATGCTGCCCACTTCACAGGAAAAGGAACTGAGGCCCAGGTATACAAACTTGTAATGACATACAGGCAATGTGCGTCTAGGGTATATGTCTAAAGCTTTGCAAATCAAGACTGCAGACTGTAGCCCACTGGCCAATGCAGCCAGTTTTGTTTAATAGATTTCTAAAGGGCTTTAATTTTTTATTTATTTTTAAATTTTATTTTGACACAGGGTCTCACCATATAGTCCTTGCTGGTCTGGAATTTGACCAGCCTCAAACTCCCAGAGGTCCTCCTGACTCTACTTTCTGCTATTTGAACTTTTAGTCATGTGTCTGTGTATGAGTGCAGGTGCCTGTGGAGGCCATCAGAGGCCATCACATGCCTGGGGCTGGAGTTAAGGGTGGTGTGGCTGCTGAGAGCTGGACTAGGGTCCTCTGAATGAGCAGTAAGTATTCTTAGCTGCTGAGGCAGCCCACCAGCCCCATACAGTTGTACTGAGACACAGTCACATGCACTCACTAAACATTTGCTTACTGTACTTTCACACTGAACAGGGACATGAAGTCCCTGTAACAGAGGCCATGAACCCACAGGCCTAAAAGAGACGCTGTTAGCTCTGAAGGCTAACATACTATCAATAACATCAAGCTAACTGAATTACAGTGACTCCTCAAGCAATTATGCAGCATACCCCTTGTGGTGTGGAGAAATGGTGACTGGGAGAACCCATGGGAACATTACAGAGAATCAGAGCAACCAAGATGGGCAGAAAGATCATGTAAATGTAAGTGGACGTGTCATATAGGTGTTCAAAGCTGAATTGGGAATGGGGATGAGAGGGACTGTGGGGAGCAGGCAGGAAAGTGTACCAGGAGCTCTGAGGTGTGGCCACCCAGATGGCAAAAGGGAACAGAAGCTGAAGAAGCAGTGACACCTCCAACCTCAGAATGCACTGAGGTCCTGAATCGGGAAAGACGCAGGCTAGGCAGTGGATGGCCTGGGTGAAGCCACTGTGGCAGCAGAGACCAGAGTCAGGCTTGCTATCCTAAGACAAGCTGTAAGGAGCAGGGGTGTAACAGTGCGAGCATCCTGTAAAGGTCACTTACATTGCTCAGATTCCAAGCCACCAGGCACCCCTCCAGGCTCCTGGGGATAGTCTTATCATTGAAGGGATGGGTCAGGCCTGTGCAGATCTGGGAGAGACATACATGTGCAGAGGTCAGCGGGGGCCCTGCTTCCAGAGGCCACCTTCCCTATAGCCCACTCACATAGGGGTGTCCAGCCTGGCGGCTCAGCACCACAGTGTGTAGGATCTCCTCCTGGCTATTCAGGACAGCCTTGGTCTCCAGGGAGTGATGCTGGCGCTGTTTGTCCACCATGAAGGTCCCCTGCAAGAGGAGGCTCTGAGGGACCAGGAGGTGCCAGGGGTGCCTGGGGTGGAGAAAAGACCGGCCACAGACATTAAAACAGCTGGCAAGATCGGGGAAAGCTGTGTCCTCCAGTCACATGTATCTTGTCTTAAACTCACAGAGAGTGACACTGGAGGGCACACAGCAGCCCTGAGCACTAAGATTTGCCCATCAAAGCCTGGCATGGAGCTAAGGAGATGGTTCAGTGGTTAAAAGGCTTGCCACCAGTGAGAAGACAAAAATTCCATCTGGGTGTGGTGACTCATTTCTAATCTTGCCTAGGAAGGGGCAGGTGGGACCCCAAAAGCAAATAGACATATTGGTAAGCTTAGGCTTTGGTTGAGAGATTTGCCTCATAGAACAAGGTGGGAAATGATTGAAGATGATTCCTGAGATTAACCTGGGCCTCCCACATGCAAGTGCACATACATGCCCCCATACATATGTAAACACACACACACACACACACACTACACATACATAGAAAAAGACAAGGAAATAAGAAGCCTAAGATGGAGGCACATGCCTGTAATTCTGATGTTTAAAAGCCAGAGACAGGCGGATCATGCATTCTAGGCCAACCTGGGCTACACACTGTAACCCCATCTCAGCATGCATACACACGTATAGTTTGCCAGCCAACCCCCATCTGCCATCTCACTACACCGATGAGATCAGAGTTGGAATGGAAGCCCAGGACCATATCTGAAATCCAGACTCAGTCTTCGCTAGATGAACAACCTTGGGTAAAGGACCTAATGTCCTATGCCTCAGTTTCCTCACCTTTAAAGTGGGGCAATATAATGGCAGTCATTCTCGTCTCCTGCAGAATGGTCATTTAAGATGACTTCTATGTACTAAGGTCAAACATTCCCTTCTTTTCTTTTTGGTCTCTGTCACTTTCCTTGAGACTGGATCAAGGCTTGACACATAGCACGTGGCAGTAAACACCAACCAACATGGAAACATGGACAAATGAATTCTCTGCCAACTCTTGGCCTGTTTTTTTTTTTTTGTTTTTTTTTTCTCACAGTTCTGATAGGGGAGGCAACTCTCCCAAGGTCACAGAGTGTCAGAACCTGGGTTCTAGAAGGGGCCTTCTTCTAACACTTCCTATTTTCTGAATGGACTTGAACTTTTGATCCTTCTGCCTCTGAGTGCTGGGATTATAAGCGTGTGCCACCAGACCTGGTCTAAAGTACTGAGGACTGACGTAGACCTCCATGCAGGCTAGCCAAATATTATCAGCTAAGCCACAACCCAAGCCTGAACAGCTTTCAACCATCCACTCTACAGTAAAGCACTAAGATTCCTGGGAGCAGCCCTCAGGCTCAACCATGAGCTTCAGACTGCCATTCATACCTCTGCCAACTGATGGAGCTGTGGGAAGGAGCTGCAGCGCTGTTGGCCTGTCACCATGTGATCCTTTTGAACTGTAGTACAGTTTCTTTAGAAGGCCCCAGAGATCCTCCATACTGGAGGAATGGTGTTGTGGACAGCACCCTAGGGGTGATGGCTTCAAGGAAGGGGCACATACCTGAGGAGCAATGTTCCCCGCTTCCGGTACAAAGTCTTGCCTCGCTGCAGCTGCTCTAGCTCTCCCTCCAGCTGCAGGCCTCGAGGCTGGCCCGGGACACTAGTCCCCAGGACTGTCAGCAGCACCTGGGTCTTTGGGGGCTGTAATGAGAACAGAGCTTGGGGGGGTGGTGAAGGACCCACTGCTGGGGGAAGCCAGCGGCTGACCCTCATACATAGAGGGACAAAGGTTGCCTCCTACCACCTGTGCCCTGGGATTGACTTTCAGAATCAGTAGCCTGGCTGCAAGCCTATGGCCAGCCCACAAGCTCCTCAGGACCAACTACCAAACTCTACCTCCCAGCCACCCCTCCCACCCACCATCATCTGGAACTTCTGGGCTAAGGAAGCTGAGTCCCCACTCCTTGACTAACAAACATGTCTGTTGTCTAGAAGAAATTGATGCTCAAGGAGGCCCAAGGTCACAGGCCAAACAGAGAAGGGGAAGGGGACCCAGGGTCTCCCAACTGCAAGGGACACTTGGCACTCACCTTCTTTGTATGCTTGTAGGCTGCTGTGAAGTTCAGCTCCCGTCGGAGACTCTTCAGCCAGCAGTGCAGGACCTTCCTGTCCTGGCTGTTCTCCGCATGAATCTCACTCTGCACAGCTGTACTCCAGGCTGACTCAAGCTCACTCCTGCTGTGGAAGAGGCCTGGCATCAAGGTTGTCACCATGGAAACCTGCAGGAGGCCAGGTGAATGAGCAGGGCCTTTGAACCATTTATTCCCTCCTGCTACCTGCCCTGTATTCTCTTTTCTACTCGGTGAACTCCTGTTCATCTTTCACAGCTTCTCCAGCCAAGACTGTCTATGCAAGACCTTCAGTGAGAGGAGGTGGGTGGGCTGGCTCTTCCTTATAGGACCCAAAAGAAAAACCTTACCTATAACTCTGAGCCAAGCAAGTACAAAGTACTCCTCTTTGATTTAGGGTGGGACTATTATCTTGCTAGAGCCACCATTCTTAGCAGACACCATCTCTGCATTCCAAGGGATACATTCTGGCAAGTAGCTTCTGCTCCCTAGGTCACCCTGTGGTATCCAGAGCCTGGAGGAGTGGGTGTTACTCTGATTTGTACTGGAGTTGGAGGAGGCCTATTGACCATGGCCCTTCCTCAGCCCTCAGCCCCCAGCCCAAGCCTCACACAGTGCCCTCTACCCTAGAGCCATGGTTCAGGTCACACACTCTCTCAAGGCCAAATTGGGTAAAGCCATTGCTGTGAAGAGGCTTCCCCATCTTAGCTTCTCCAACCAGCTGCTCAGGTGGAAACCACAGTGTGTCATTATCTCTTCCTTAAAACCCATCATCCACTGCCACTCTGCAGCAGGCCCAGCCTCTCTGGAACCTGAGCTCATCTGAGTTACCTTCCCCACCAGCTGGTGGCCCATAGGAACCAGCTGCCACCTCTCTTTCACAGTCCTACCCTGGCTTTCCCTGACACCCAGCCCCCTCCTCACATCACCTGAGATCGTCAGGAATAACTCACCAGTGTTGTCTACCCAGTGCTGCCCCAGAGGGGACTACACTGTCCCAGAGGGGACTGTGCTGCCTCAGAGGGAACTGTGCTGCCCATGAAGGAATCAAGTCGCCCACAAAAGCTGAGGTGGGCTGGACCCTCCCTGCTCCTGCACTGCCCCCGGAAAGAAAGGGCTTGGAGCAGGACTCTGGTGCCCAGTTTAGGTGACAATGCCTGTCCTTCCCTACCATGCTTCTGCTCATGGTGTGATTAGAGAAAAGCCCTTCAGTGAAGTCACTGAATAATGCCAGCTGTGCCCTCAAAGCTGTCACTCTGGTGGCCTAATGTCTACAAGGGACCATCTGACACCCACCCACCCAGAAGCTACTAAGCAAAAATACAGGACTGTCTTTATGGAGTCTCTTTTTAGATTCTCTTGGTAACAGTTCTGGTAACTCTGGCTGCATCCAGTCCCTGTGTCTGTGGGGTGATATTAGCCACAGGCCTCCAGTTTTCCCTGTGTGTAGGAGGTGTCAACAGCAGGGAGCCCAGCTCCTGTGCAAGTGATGACAGGGGGAGGCAGCAGGACACAGGGCTTGTCTAGGTTACAAGAGGCCCTTGTTCTATCTTCTCCCAGCCCAATACACACACATTCAAACATGCATGCTTACACACACGCACACACACACACACACACACACACACACACAAATACATAAATCCGTGTGTGTGTGTGTGTGTGTGTGTGTGTGTGCGCGCGCGCGCGCGCACGCGCGCGCGCACAGATAGGCACATATGTACACACATACATAGCACATACACAAATATGCACAAACACTGTCTTAAGGTTTCTATTGCTGTGATAAAATGCCATGACCCAAAGCAACTTGGGGAGGAGTATGTTACCCCATCACTGAGGGAAGTCAGGGCAGAAACTCTAGGAAGGAACCTGGAGATGGAGGCGTGGAGGAGTGTGCTGCTTGCTGGTTTGCTCCTGGTGGCTTGTTCAGACTGCTTTCTTATGTCCCTGAGGACCACCTGGCCAAGAGCAGCATCACTCACAATGGGCTAGGACCTCCCTCATCAATCACTAGCTACAAAAATGCACTATAGACTCCTCTACTGGAAATCTGATGGAGGCATTTTCTCAATTAAGTTTAATTTGTGTAAAGCTGACAAAAAACCAGGAAAAATACACCAAGCTGTGTACACACATGTATATGCACAAGCAAAGACATTTGTACACTTGTACATACAGGTACGTACATGAGATGACAGGGATGCAACCTGTACTGCTCACCCAGAGATAGGTGGTGGCTTCGGTGTACACCTGGATCTTGACTTCCCTGTCATGGTCCTGGCTCCTGCAGGTCATGCTGATCACCAAATCCTTGAGAGTCCAGGCCTTGGCTAGTGTCAGCTCCGAGACAGCCTGGAACATAGCCCAGTGTGGCCAGTTGAGCCTGTGAGCTGCAGACACTGTGAGCCATGGGCTGTCCAAGTTCAAGGCTCCTGCAAGAGCACAGAGAGAAGCTGGTGTGTGGGACAAGAAAGTGATTGGCAGGTACCAGGAGGTCACCCTTCACAGTCTTATCACAGCCGTGCAAAGCTGGGGGTTCCTGGGTTTGGGCATTAGAATTCCTTTATAGAATGAAAGGAATGTGAGTTTTGGCAGGAACTTGGATTGTAGTGCATTTGCACCTGTCAAAACTCCCTCAGTGGCACCCTAGAGATTACTGTGTTCCCTTCTAGTTAATGAAACACAGGTTACAATGCTTGGGTTTAAACCCTGCCTCTGCTGGGTTTAAAGGCATGCGCCAACACCTGGCAAACCTTTTACACTACAGTATGACACTGTCACCTATAAAGTTCACGTCTGAGAACTGTAACTGGGTTGAAAGCAAACAAAACACTAAATATGGAGTGTTTATGAGGGTCCTATGGCCTGCAAATGTCAGATGATGACCTTGGGTCAAGAAAGGGGTCATAGCAACTATAGTTAAGATGAGGCCATGCTGAAAAAAAAAAAAAAAAAGAATCAGGCGGATCTCTGTGAGTTCAAGGCCAGCCTGGTCTCCAGAGCGAGTGCTAGGATAGGCTCCAAAGCTACACAGAGAAACCCTGTCTCGAAAAACAAAACAAACAAACAAACAAACAAAAAAAATGAGGCCATCCTGGAGGCTGGCCCTTAATGGGCCCAGAGATACACAGAGATTGACAAATGACAATGACACAGAGATTGGCATGAAACAGCTGCAAACTGAGGAACAATCCTTGACAGCCTCCTGAGCCATGAAAGAGCAAGGAAGTGCTCTCAGGGTCCGGCAGAGCAGCATGGGGCTCTGATGACGCTTCAACATGCATGGCCTTCAGGACTACAGAAGGCTTTCTGTTTTGTTTTGTTTTTTTAAGGCCCCTGTTAGTGACCATTTGTTACAGCAGCCATTGGAAACTAGTGAATCTGCCTGGAAGCTCCTGGAAGGCATGCTCCATCTGAACACAAGAGCATGCAAAAGATTCCAAAGGCCCCAAACGCAGACAAGTGGCAGGAGCTCCTAATGGGACAGCAGAGGGGGCAGAGGCAATGGTACCAGAAGACCTTTCAAGGCAACTCTCTGAAGTAACTAAAGCCCATAAGCACTCAGACATGCCTGAGAGGATTCTGGGAAAGTTGCTAAAAGCCCTGTGAATAATTGAAAGGAGAAAAACAGGAAACTTATCAAACATGAAAAGACATAATTGTAAGCACCGTTCCTACACATCCTGCCAGGAAGACGTGTACACGGTCCCACTACATAAACACAGAGCAGTAGCAAACAGCTCTTTCTGGAGGATGGGAGGAAATGGATATTTGGAAAAGGACCCTTGTGAGAATTGGATTCTCATCTTCTTCCAAGAATGCCTACTGAAATGCAATGGCAATTGTTTTCAAATGAGTATCTGAAGAAATAGTTGAGACAATTCACACTAGTTACTTCCGGGAGCAAGACTTGGGGTCAGAAGACAACAGCCGGTTCCTTCTATAAGCTTTACTGTTGAAAATGCACTTCATGGAATTCAGATTTTAAATGGCAAGCAGGCTACCAACTCAGTTCCATCCCCAGCACTGTATAAAACTGGGGCATGTTTATGCACACTTGTAATTCCAGCCCTTGAGAAGCAGAGGCAGGAGGATCAGAAGTTCAAGGTCATCCTCAGCTGTATGAGAAGTTTGAGGTCAGATAGACTGACCTATGTAAGACATTATCTCAAAACAAAACAAAACAATAACAACAACAAACAAATAAAAAGCAATTTAAGTACCTCTCTGATCATAGCATGAGCCCCTGGGGAATACTAACCTAGACTCAGAAATGCCCAATGAATAGTCTAAATTCTGGCTAAACTTTGTATTGCTTGAATAAAAACAAAATCTAAACCTAAAAGGTTGTTTTAGAAACAACTATAGCAAACAGAAGTGGGAAAAGGTATTTTGCAATGGAAATAAGCAAAGGAACTAGAGCAACGGCCCTGAGGTTTAGGGAACAGCAAAGAGGTCAGAGGGCTGCAGATCTACAGGCTTTAGAGAGATGGGGGAGATGGTGTGGAGGAAGATGACAAGGAAACACATTCGGATATCTTTGTGCCTCAGGACACATGAAAGGTTTGCCTTGAGTAAGACCAGCACATAAATGAAAAGGTGTTCCAGGGAGAAGATACAGTCTAGTAGAAGCCTGGAAGTCAGAAGCCAGTAGCTCAGGAGGGCCCAGAGTTGGCACTCACCTTCCCATCTCCAGAGGGCGGCCTTGGATGTGTCCTTCCAGTGCAAGCCTGCCACAAAGGGAAGCTGCCCATTGAACAGCACCTTCAGGTATGTGCTGCTTTTGATATGGGGCTGCCGGAGGCTCAAGTGGTACAGCTGTGTGAGGCAATCCACTTGCCTCTCTGGGACCTGCAGTGCAAGCTGGAGATGCACCCCAGGCACCCCGTCAGTCACCACTCCAAGCCTAGAGCACCCCACTCTTCCATCCAGCCAGGGCTCACAGGCCTCAGACCTGCCCTAGCCCACCACCCCCTGCATTTCACCTCTAACTAGGCAGCTCAGGAAGTTGAAAGCAAATCTGGGCTAAGCACAGTGTGGTGGCACATGCCATCTCTGACAAAGCCTCACACTAAGGACACGGGTGAGGAGATAGGTAAGGCACTCCTCAAGCCTGATGTCTGTGAACATCTCTGCACTAGGACATGTCCGACACCCCCACACCTTTCTAGGCTAGTTGGCAAGGTCATGGCTCTGCTCTGGCTGCAGACTCACCTCCAGGAAGTAATTACGGAGGGCTGGTCCTGAGTCATTCTTGAAGGTCTGTCTGATGCGCAAGAATCTCTTGTTGCTACTCGCAGCCCACTGCTCCCCGTAGCTGGCCTCCAGCTGCCAGCGTAGGTGGTCCAGGCCTTGTTTGTGCTGTAGCTGGACCTGGGGACACCAATAGGGAGATCCCCGAGGAGGCTTGCCACACAGCCCAGAGCCCTGCTGCCCCTCCCCAAGATGTCAGCTTGCTTTTCTTCGGACACAGGTTCTTCAGAGGGGGCAATGCACACTTGATTATTCCTTGATGTTGGGGATTTGCCCCAAGGCCTTCTACATGCTGGGCAAGTGCTTTCACCCGGATTGTGTGTGTGTGTGTGTGTGTGTGTGTGTGTGTCTGAATGTGCATAAGCATGTGTGTTTGTTTCAGTGTAGAGGCTAGAGGACAATCCCAGATGCCATTCCTCAGGTGCTATCTGCCTTTTTTTTTTTTTTTTTTTTTGGTTGGTTGGTTGTTTTTTGAGACAGGGTCTCAGACTGTAGCCCTGACTGTCCTGGAACTCACTCTGTAGACCAGGCTGTATATCTTTAATCCCAGCACTCAGTAAGCAGAAATTCCACAGCCTTACCTTGTGTCTTTTTTTTTTTAATACACAGCAGTGTAACTTTTAAATTTTATTATTTTAAAAATTAATTAATATTTTATGTATGTTAATGTCGTGCCTGTATCTATGTGCATGCTCCCTTCATGTGCCTGATGCCCTTGGAGGCCAGCAGAGGATATAACCAGAGTTACAGATGGTTGTGGGCCACCATGTGGGTGCTGGGAACCAAACCAGTGTCTTCTTCAAGAATAGTGAGTTGTTGGGTGTGCATACCTTTAATCCCCGCACTCAGGAGATAGTGGCAAGAGAGGACAGCTTAGCAGTTAAGAGCAAGCGCTTGCTGCTCTTGCAGAGGACCCTAGTTCAATTCTCAGCACCCAAGTCTAGTGGTGCAACAGAGGGAAATCTGAAACCCCCTCCCGGCCTGTGTAGGTACTGCACTCACATGCACAAAGCCACTCACAGGCACCCATAATTAAAAATAGGGGCTGGAGAGATGGCTTGGTGGTTAAGAGCACCAGCATCCCTTCCACAGGACCCAGGTTTGATCCCTATGGCTTCAAATGCCCTCTCCTGGCTTCCATGGGCACTGCATGCATGTGGTACACAGACATACATGCAGGCAAATCACCCATACACACAAAAAATAAAGGTTAAAAATAGCAGGGTGGTGGGAGAGCACACCTTTTAATCCTAGCACTCGGGAGGCAGAGGCAGGGGCAGATGGATCTCTGTGAGTTTGAGACCAGCCTGGTCTACAGAATGAGTTCCAGGACAACCAGAGCTGTTACGCAGAGAAACCCTGTCTTGGGAGAAAAAAAAAAAAAACTCTCTTTAAAAAAGATAAAGAAGAAAGTAAATTAATAAAGATGACCTGGCAATGTGGCTCAGTAGGAAAGCACTTCCCCAGCATATATGAGGACCTGGGTTCAATGCCCAGACTATACACAAATAACCTCTCCCCACAAAAGCAACATCCTTGTCCCCCTTTTGTTTGCCCTTCTAGCTACTCTGCTAACCTCCCATGACCCCTTTCCTCTCTCTCCTGCCCAGGACCTTGGTACTCACCCTCCCCTCTGCCCAGAATACACTTCTATGGGGATAAAGTCACCTTATATTTTAATTTTCAGCGGAAACATTACTTGACCAGAGAAGCCTTCCCACGGGCGCCATCCCAAACAAGCTTGCCTGTGTTCAGCGCTCCCAACCCACTCAGGCAATTATGTTTTCCATGATTTCAGTTTTCTCTGTTACTTTGCCTATTCCAATCAACAAGGTGGCAAGCATTGGCCCTGTTTCCCTATGGTTCTCTGTTCCAGGCTGGGTAGACAGTAGGTGTTTAATAAAAGCAACCCAGCAAAGAGCCTGGAGCTGTGTGACTCACCCCTCCAAGAATGAAGACAGGCTTTGAAATCCTCAATTCCCCACCCAGGCACCAACCTTGTGACTGATGATTGGGAGCTGTGTGCAGTGGAACTCGTGGGCCAGCTCCAACTCATGGGTGTCCTTGGGGCCATTCTCCATCCTCAGCCTCTGGTGGGTACTGCACTCGTGGGCAACATGCCTCTTGTGACCTGTGTGGGTCAGCCCAGAGCCCTGCCTCCTTCTGCCCAGCATGTCTGCCCAGCTCTAAGGAGAGGTGAGCTACAGCCTGACTCAGGGCTTCAGGCACCCTAAGCAAGCACAGCAACAGGGCACCTCCACCCCCATTTTGCTTTTGGAGACAGGGTTTCATGCAGTAAGTTGGCCACTGGTTATGTATGTGGTCAAGGACATCTTAGACTCCTGGTTCTCCTGTCTCCAATTCCTATGTGCTCAGATTACAAGTCTGTGACACTATGCATGGTTTATTAAATTCTAGGGATGGAACCTTGGTCCATGCAGCTGGACAAGCATTCTACCAACTGAGTTAAATCCCTAGCCTCTTGATGCAGCTTTCAAAGGGACAGATGAGCAGCCCTCCAATGCACACTGTTGTTCGTATTTAACAGTGTCTGATCAAGGGCAGTGCCAACAGAATACCGGCAGCATGGTGAAGGTGGCATCTTAGCCCCTAGGCACAGTGCAGGGTACATTCCCCCGGGGCCCCAGTGACCGTACCCAGGAGGCCGTACTTGATCCTCAGGGTGCTGTTTCCCACAGGGCCATGCTGCTCCAGCAGGCCCTGTATGTGGAGCTCTACCACACCAGGGACCTGCAGCTGAATGCTCAGAATGGCAGACTGCAGCCCAGCCTCGGCCTTCTTCTCCAGCAACACTGTGGGACAGTTGGCACCGTCATGGGTGACTGTCCCCTAGCACATTTCCCACCTTAGAGACTCAGAGACCCCACCCCTGCTTCTCCTGTGTCTCAGGAGCATTGTCAGCAGGGCACAGACAGTGTGATCTCCACCATCTGGGGGAATTGTGTCACCTCAGTAGGTCGCAGCCTGTTAAGAGTGATACATCCCAGGTGACTGGACATACCTTACTTTCTAGAACTTTCAGCTCTGAAAAGTCTGTCATGCTGCCAAAGTGCATAGAGCTAAACCATGCTACAGGACCCCAAAATGCCTACACTAGGCAATCTACAGCCACTGCTCCAAGTTCCTCCAGTCCAGGCCTGGGGAATCTTCCAGAATGTCACAAGGAGCATAACCAAGGGCTAAGCTGACTAGCACCAGGGCCAGAACTGCTCTCTTTGGACCTGGCTGGGCTGTGTTCAGTTAGCACCCTGGGGCTAGGGATTTAGCTTAGTTGGTTAGGTGTGTATATAGCATGCAGCCCTGGGTATGATTTTCCACACTGAAACTTGGGTGTGGTGGTGCACACCTGTGACAGGAGGGCCAGAAGTTCAAGGTCATCCTCAGCTACCCAGTGAGTCTGCAGCCAGCCTGGGTAATAGACTATCACAAAACAAACCTACATGATGTGTGTTCTAAATCAAGAAGCTAAATGTGCTTCTCACAGTGGGTTAGAGTCAAAATGGTCCAAAGCTATCACCTTAGACAGCTGCCATTTTAGGGTACCAGGGGTGGGATAAGAGAAGGAGGTCAGTGGGCAAGTGGGTAGGAGCCCACAGGGGCTGGTACCCCTTAGATGGGCATCAGTGTGAAGGAGGCTTAGTTGGTGAGGGTCACATAGGAGACTGGGCCATCCATCTCCAACCTGACCACAGAACAATGGTACTGGCTATTACCTGTTCCATGAGCCCAGTCATTCAGCGTGCGCCTCAGAGATGCAGAGATGGACAGACTGCTGCCTGTCTGCCATGTGATGTTTCCATCAAGGACTATAGGTCTGCCTGCTGTTACCAGCTTTGCCTCCACCTGAGCCTCAAACCGTTGGGTCTTGTTGCCTGACTCTGGTTGCAGGTCACTGTGGCCCTGAAAAAGTCCCAGAATCACCTGGGGGACAAGCACGTCCTGGCTCTGATCCTGTGGTCTCGAATCAGACAGGAGAAGGGATGGAGCTTACCTGATGACCTTCTACAAAGACCTTGGCCTCATTTTTAAAGACAGGGTCTCAGGTAGCCAGGCTGGCCTCAAACTCCCTATGTAGCTGAGGATGACCCTGAACCTCTGAGTGCTAGGATTACAGGTGTGTGCCACCAAGGCAGTGTTTGTGGTCTAGGGATCAAGCCCACAGTAAGCAAGTGCTCTACACCTGAGCCACATCCCCAAACCTTGGCCTGGGTTTTAAAACCCTGAATCCCTTGAAATAGGTTCCCTAGTCCATAGTCAGGGGAAGCAGGAGGGACTCCCCTGCCTTGCCCCACCTTACCTTGTTACAGGACAGACTGGCTGCCCAGGCAATGCCTAGAATCTGAGCACCTCTGTGACCTTTGATCACCCTGGTCTCCGTCCCAGTCTTGAAGCCTGGGTCACTGCAGTGTCCTCCTCCTAACCCCGTTCTGGCCTCTTTAAGATGTCAAGATCAGGGTACAGTCAGGAACCAGGACAATGTGGCAGAAGCACAAGGCCACCCTTGAAGCTTGCTGGGGAACTACAGACAATTGGAACCATCACTTTCAATGGCAGGTGCCAAGCTGAAGGGATAGCCACAGGCCTCTGCTGGCCACCATAGTCAGTGGACACAGAGCTGTGGGAGTAGAGACCGGAGTGGCGGTGCACACTGCAGTCCTAGGACTCAATGTGTAACAGGACTGTAAATGCAATAACATCCTGGCCTACAGAATGAGTTTGAGGAGAGACTGCTCAGTAGTTAGAGAACTTGCTGCCCTTCCAGAGGACCTGCCTGGGTTTGGTTCCAGCACCCACAAGAGTGGCTAATAACTGCCTGTCACTCCAGTTCTAGGGGATCTGATACTTTCTTCTGGTCTTCGAGGGCACCAGACATGAACATTGTACATATACATACACTCAGGCCTACACACATACACATAAAAGCATGTTTTGAAAAAGAAGAGGAGGAGGGAAGGAGGATAGAGAGGGGAGGAGGAAGGGGAGGATGGAGAGGAGAGGAGGAAGAAGTGGCACAGACAGACATAGTAATTCAGACTTTAGTCCCAGTGCTAGAGAAACAGAGACAGGAGGATCACAAGTTCTAGATTAGCCTGGGCAACGCAATGAGACCTGTTTCAAAAGACAAACAGATAAGAGACAACATGGTCTATACATGTGTGAGTATGTTGCATGCATGTGTGTGCATCTGTGCTTGTGTTCACACAAGCATACACTCCCTTTTTACAATCATGCCTGCAGGCCATGCACTGTGCGTTCTGGTGAAAGCATCCTCAGCTCTGGATCAGGGGCTGTGGGTGGCAGCACATCCCAGACCTGGCACCCACAGGAGACTCCAGTTATAGTCCCCGTGTCAAGGGACAGGCAGCTGGTCTCTTCAGGCCAGTCACTATGTATGACCCCCAACATGCCACACCCCACCAACTCAGCTGAACCCCACACAGCTACCTGAATTCAGGGGCTCACCTGCCCCAGTTCCCTCCCCTGCTCTAGGGCTTCCTGAAATCTGGGGTTGGGAGGACCTGGGAGCTATAAAACAGGCTTTAGTGAGTTCCACAGCTCCAGATGCTGGTGTTACTGCAATGGTCAGAAGTGTGAGAGCTGTGGAAGACACTCTGAGAGGCCACCGAGGACTCAAGGCTCTGGGACTAAGACTGAGGAGTCTTAGCCTAGGCACCGGGGCTTGGAGGAAGACAAACTTTTCTGCTAAGTATCTCCCCACTGGGCACTCAAGAGGTAGAGGCAGGTGGTGATGAGGGTACGGCTCAGAGGTCAGGGGCACCTCATCTGGAAACAGGATCTTTGTATCTGGTGGCATTAAAAGAGGTTATTAGCCTGAATCCAGTATGACAGGTGTCCCCTAAAAAGAGGCAATTTGAAATGACCTGTAGAGGGATGACAGTTTGACTGAAAGGGGAGAAAGCCATCTCTGGGAATTCTGCAGTTACGACCTGACAGGTCTGGGAAACAGGCTCCTCAGAGCCTCCCCAGAGCAGCCCCTCTCCTGCTTCACACTCCCCACTGGCCTTCAGAGCTAATGGGGGTACACTGGGTTAAGTCACCCAGTTCTGAGAACTTCAGTCTGACTTCAGGAAACTTGGGGGTGACCTGTTTAACTTGTTCTAATATCTACTGTAAACTTGTGAAAACTTCTATTATTGTTCTTTTAAATATTTATTATCTGTTTATGTGCAGAGAAGGACCAGTGAAGAGCACAGAGGTCCAGACCAGGCTGGTGAAACCCACAGAAACAGCTGACCTGAACATCTGGGAACTCTTGCTCCCCAGTCTGATAGCTGGAATACCATCATGGGACTTATTCAGACCCCAGGAACACGGGTTTCTGTGAGGAAACCTCAGAAATCTATGGGACCTCAGAAATCTATGGGACCTCCAGTACTTATCCCTAGCATAGGTATGGACTTTGGGAGCCCATTCCACATAGAGGAATGCTCCCTGAGCCAAGACACATGGGGGTGGGCCTAGGCCCTATCCCAAAGGATACAAAAGACTCTGATGACACCCTATGGAAGGCCTCACCATCCAGGGGGAGCAGAAAAGATATGTGACAGATAAGGTTTTAGTTGGGAGGGTAGGGGAGGATGGGTGGGAGAAGGGAACTGGGATTGTCATGTAAAACAATCCTGTTTCTAATTCAAATAAAAAAAGGTGAAAAAAATATTTATTATCTGTTTATGTGCATGTGTCTATTGTGTGCATGTATCTACTGTGTGTATGTGTCTATCTATTGTGTGCATGTGCACATGCATGCTGTTTCCCATAGAAACCAAAAGAGGGTGTCAGATCCCCTGAAACTGGAGTTATGGCAGTTGTAAGTCACTGGGTGTAGGTGTTGCTCCTCTGCAAGAGTAGCAAGCACTCTGAACTGTTGAGCTATCCCCAGCCCCCAAACTTTCTATTACTGATTCCACACATTTTTCACATCAGTGCTGGGTGTGGGGTGGGGGGCTTTGTTGGACCAGGACATTGGCTGGGGCAGGGAGACTTGGGGTGGGAGTAGGGCTGATGCAGGTGTGTCAAGAATACAGAGCAAACCTTGATGTAATAGACATCCCTGTCGTCAAGTACCAGCTCCAGATGGCCCATGTGCATGCTCTTGAGAACCTCCATCTTACCTGGGGACAAGGCCAAGTTCAGAGGCTGAGGCTCCCCCTTCTATCTCCTCAGCTGCCAAATGAACCCATGGGTGAGTGTGTGGTAGGCACACTGCCCACAATGCAGCCGCCAAGGTGTCAGGTAACCAGGGAGAGTGCCATTCTCACCGTCCAGCTGAATTTTCTTTTGGGGGTGCAGCAGCTTGAGCCGGCACTTCCTCTGGGGCACACTGTAGCTGATGTCCACCCCAACGTCCCTGGCCACTTCTGACTGGGGTGTACCCATGAAGAGGTGGGCTGTGGCTTCTTCAGGGAGCCAGCTGTCCTTCTGCAAACATAATGGGGTTCCTCTTCTGAAGCAGTACCTCCTATCCTAGCAGGAACAAGCCCATCAAGCATTTCCCAGCCTCTGAACAGCAGCATGGGAGAGGTGGTTTTCAGGACAGCCTAGCACAGGACTTTTGATTTTCTCTCAGTGTTGGAGCTCAAGGCTTTGTTGCATGCTAGGCAAATGCTCTCCCACTGAGCTACACTCAAGCCTCTCCAGGTCTTGATTGACAGGGCAAATGGCCAGAGTGGGGCTTCTGCAGTACACAACTATAGCATCCTAGCAATGCTGCCTCATCCCAGGCTGGCCCTGTGCAGGTCCTTCCTCTTTCTCATGCTTTGCTATGCATAGAGGACATCTGTAGACCTCAGGACACAGCCCTATGCTCTGGAGTCAAAACTCTACCACCTTGTGCTTGCTGTTACCAACCCTGTCCCAGAATCTCTGAGGGCGAGGGTTGGTGAAGCCAGGGTCAGCCTCTATCTTTCCTAGCCTTTTCACTTCTCCTCTGGCCCAAGGGCCCTTGTTCAAACTTCCTTCACCCCAAGCCTCTGCAAGTGAAGCTCTGAGAAAATCAGCTTTGAGATCAAGCTGCTTCTAGAACCCAGAGCCAGGGCTGGGGTAAGGCTCTGTGGGACACTATAGGCATTGCACACATGCACAAGGTCCCAGTTCCTCCCCCTATACTGCAAAAGAGTCAAATAAAATACCACATCCCTGTTCACTCATTTGGCACTTCTTGTGAAGCTAGCCTGAAGCATGGGGAGCCCTAGGTATGCAAAGCTCCTGCTCCTAGGGGCTTACACCCCAGAGTTGGGGGGCACACAGCAACCAGACACAGAATCACGTTTAGGAGAGCAGCCAGAAAATGTTGTCATGTAGGTACATGAATGACCCTGAAAGAGATATGTGTTTTATGTGGGGTGGTAAGGGACAGGCTACCTTTGATGGCCTGTGAAGAGAGAATACAGAATATGAGGTTACCTGGCATTGGAAGAAAGAGTGTCTCAGGCACAGGAAAGAGCCAGTGCAAAGGTCTGGGCACAGGGATGTGCGTGACACATTGAGTGAGAGTTAAAGCGTGGTGTTAGAAAGAGTCAACACGTGCAGAGGTCCTGCAGCAGAGAGGAGCCAGCTCAAAGCCTCGGAGTCAAAACCCATGTCTTTGTGGCCAAGTTGTTGATGCTGATGTGAATGGGGAGATCCACAGCCAACCGGGAGGGAGGGGAGCATTCCACACTGCCCACCTGGAAATGGAGGGTGTAGGCAGCTTCCAACAGGTACAGCTGCAGTCCCGGGTCTTGCTTCTTCAGAATCAAATCCATGAACACGGGTGCTGAGAGCAGGGAGGGCTGACCAGGCCCTGGCCAGGCCACATTAGTACACAGCTGCCAACCCCAGGCTTGGGACACTACAAAGACAGTTGAGTGACAGTTGCAGTTAGCAGAGCTCAGGCTGTGGGCCCAGCCACCCATGTTGGCATTTCCTTCTGAGAACCAGTGCCATATAGACATTACTCCTGAAAGACAGGCCTGTATAGGCCAGGGCTCCTCAGCCTAAGCACGCTGTTGACATGAGGCCCAGTAATCTTCTGAGACTTTCAAATATATTATGCAGTGTTCTATATCATTCCTGGCCCTTACCAATCAGATGCCAGGAAGTAACATCAATACCAGTTACAGATACCTGCAATTTCACTAGCCATTTCCTTAATTGCTACCCTAGAAGGCAAAAAAAAAAAACAAAAAAAAAAAAAAACAAAAAAAAAACACTGAAAACTACTGATGCAGACTTATTATTTTTAATGATTTGTTTCTCTCTCTCTCTCTCTCTCTCTCTCTCTCTCTCTCTGTGTGTGTGTGTGTGTGTGTGTGTGTGTGTGTGTGTGTGTTTCTGTGTGTGTGAACATGTGAGTGCAGGTACCCCAAAACCCCAGAAGATCCCCTGGAGGTAGAATTACAGGTAGTTGTGAGCTTTCCACTGTAGGTTCTGGGAACCAAACTCCAGTTCTCTGCAACATCAGCAAGTGCTTTTAACCATAGAGCTATTTCTCCAGCCATAGGATGATTCTTTTCGTTTTGTGTGAGACAGGGTTTCACTGTGTAGCCCCGACTGCCCTGGAACTCAGTCTGCAGACTAGATGGCCTCAAACTCACAGAGATCCACCTGCCTCTGCCTCCAGAGTGCTGGGATTAAAGATGTGCACCACCACATCCAGCCCCTGGACCATTTTTTTCTTATAAAATTACTTTTGTTTTAAGCTACACAAACATCTTTCTCTGGAATGTACCAAAATGACTTGCTTGTGGGGTTTATAGTTTGGAATAAACATAGCTAACAAAACAATTTCATTTCTATTGTGCAGAACTGCAATGTAAAAATGACTTGTAGTATGTGTTTTTCAGAAAGCAGGTAATATGCTGAAGGAACGCTACTGCTGAAGTCTACTCGATGGAATGAATGCTCCAACTGGAACGCCTCAGAGTTCTGGGGGATGCCTAGTTTCCACCACAAAGCCACCAGGATTTGATCAGTCTCCTCTAGTTTTATCTAGAATGGTTTGGCAAAGAAAGATTCCACATGTCTTCACGTAAAATGCTTTGATACAATTTGTGTCAATTTCAGAATGGGAGACATAATTTTGATCAATGGCAAGTTCCAGCTCCCTTCATGGCTTGAGGTTCCTTGGCAAAGAAATCTAGGATGCAAGTGGCATACTTCACAATGACTCTGAGGCACTTCTCAATGTCGCCCTTCCATTCCAGACCCAGAACTCTGTTCATGCTACTCACTGAATTGGCATAATTCTGAAAAACTCCAAAAAGATAGGCATAGCATCTAGCCCAGGCATGCATTAGTAAATCCACATCGACCTCCTCCTTTCTCCAGTGGCATGCAAAGCCCTGGCATCTACATCAGCCAAATCTCAATTTCCACTCAAATCCTCCCAACAGTCACCCTGGGCAAGAGAAAGCAATGCCATCTGCAAGTCTAGATGTACCAAGGTGTTGTCTTGACTGGATCTTTTTTTAGATCTTCTCTGTAAAGTCTATTTTCTCTGGTTTCTTTATTCGATACCAGTCCGAGTCCCTTCATGTCCCACAGGTTATTTGCATCAAGCTGGGCTGCTGAGTTTTAGCCCTGAGAGCCTCTTCCTCCAGGTGACCTGTGAGGGCTCCCCTCTGAGCTTCCTCTTCGTGTGTTCCCAGAACTGTACTGTCTTCCCCTGCATTGCTCAACTTTGGTTCTCTTGGTGAGAATGTCGGTGATGATTACGTCATCCACACCTTTAACTGTTATAGCTTTGTGCAAGACAGAAACATTCGAAGATGGATTAAAGCTAGGATAGGGGCTCACTGCTGACCTGGGCCCACTTCTGGATGATATCATGGCTTGAGTGAATCTTAGTTACTTTTCTATTGCTGTGAAGAGACACCATAATCAAGGCAACTTATAAAAAACGTATTTAATTTGGGGGCTCACAGTTCCAGAGTGTTCACAATCATCATGGCAGCAGGTAGGTAGGCATAGTGCTAGAGCAGTAGCTAAGAGCTTACATCCTGATCCACACACTGGAGGCAGAGAGAGGGAGGGAGGGAAGGAGAGAGTGTGGGAGGGAGAGGGAGGGAGAGAGCGAGCACTAACTGGGAATGGTGGGAGCTTTTGAAACCTCAAAGCTAACCTCTGGTAACACACCACCTCCAACAAGGCCACACCTCCTAATCTTTCCTAAACCTTTCCACCAGCCAAGGAATATGCATTCAAATGCAGGAGCCTATGAGGGGATAATTCTTATTAAACCACCACAGAACATGTTCCTCTTCTTGATGGCCAATAAACCAGGCTTGCCAGAGGAATTCTGATGTCATTGCCATTTTTTTAAAGATTTATTTATTTATTATGCATACAGTTTTCTGCCTGCATGTATGCCTGCGGGTCAGAAGAGAGCACCAGATCTCATTATAGATGGTTGTGAGTCAACATGTGGTTGCTATGTATTGAACTCAGGACCTCTGGAAGAGCAGTCAGTGCTCTTAACCTCTGAGCCAGCTCTCCAGCCCCCGTCATTGCCATTTTAAAGAAGAGTCTTTTTATTTCCCTTCTTCTAAGGATCTAAAGAGAGACTTTGTTCTGAAGGTTTCAATCTCCCTAGACCTTTAAAGTAGCAATGTGCTGCCAGGCAATCTCCATCATGTGCCATGCATGCTCCTAGGAACGGTCTAGCCCAGTCAGTCTGCTTGGGCCATCGTCCTGGTAACATCCCCACTTGGCTGAAGTGGAGATTAACAAACTGGCCAAGAAAGGATAGACCCCCACCCCCGATTGGTGGATCCTGAGGGACTCACGTGGCTTTACACAGCAATGTTGTGTAAAGGACTCACTCTGACCCTTTGCAGAGCTCTGTTACATAAGGCAGCTACAGCTGGGTGGAGTGACACACTCCTTTCTCAGCACTCAGGAGGCAGAGGCAGGTAGATCTCTGTGAGTTGCAGGCCAGCCTGGTCTACAACATGGATACACAGAGAAATCCTGTCTTGAAAAAAATCAGCCGTTCCTCCCAAGCATCTTAAGAGGAAGGAAGAGCCAAATCCCATCTGATCCTGGCATCTGAGGCATCGATTACTGTTACTGGAGACCAGGTGCATCCTCTCTGCCCCTGGGAAAATAAGCCTTTGGACTAAGTGCCACAAATCTGTCTTGTACATTCAAGAAATAAAATCACTTTAAATAATTAACTTTAAAAAGAAGGCAGTGGAGGAGGGGGAGGTGGGGGGAAAGGAGGAAGGAAGGCTGGCAAGACAGCCAGTGGGTAAGGGTGCTTGCTGCCAAGCCTGCCAACCAGAGTTCTCTCCCCAGAACATACATGGGAGGAGAGAAGAGACCCCCAAATTGTGCCCCCTACATACATACAAATAAATAATTAAATATGTAACAACTTTTTAAAGAAAGGAAAAAAGCACCTAAGGAAAAAAGATAAAGGATAAGAAAAGAAAAGAAAAAAAGAAAGCAAGTGCCTTAGAAACACTCTGTCTCTAGTCACTAATCCTGTCTCCTCCTCCACATTACTCAAAAACAAAATCAGGATGAGGAGTTTGAGGTCATCCTTGGCTACATAGCATTGAGGACTAGCCCAGGCTGTCTCAAAAAACAATAAATATGACTGGGGATGTAGCTCAGTTGTATAACAGTCAATGCTGTCACCTTGACAGGATATAGAGTCTTGTAGGGGCAAGTCTGGGCTATAAGGTATTGTTTAGATTAGGTTAGCCTCTGGGCATGTCTGTGAGGGGTTTTCCAGGTTAGGTTAATGAGGGAGGGGAGGCCCACCCTAATGTGTGTCTAGGACTGAATCAAAAGGCGATGGAGAACCAAGCAGCAGCATTCATCCCTGCCTGTGTCCTGACTACAGGTGCAACACTGCCAGTTGGATTCTGCTCCTCCTGGGGCCACGCCTTCACCTCCTGTGGCCACGCCTTCCCCACTGTGTAAAAAATTATCCCCTGAAGATGTGAGCTGGAATAAACCCTTTTCCCTTAAGCAGTTTTTGGAGGCAGGAGGATCGTAAGATCTGCTGCTCATAAGTTTGAGGCCAGCCTAGGCTACATAAGACCTTGTCTCAAACAAACAAAAGTTTAGCAGACACCTTTGTGCATGAGCATTCCAAAGTGGCTGGGTTTCCTCAGGGTGCAATTCTAGAAGCCAGGTTGCTAGGATACTAAATATCAGTGACACAGATACTTTTGGAGAGTAACTTGGAGGTCATTCCCTCTGCACCCAGGGCACCCATCTCAGGCTGAGAACCAGTTGCCTACCTTTCTCCTGGGTACAGGACTGGGACTCAGAGAAGCTGTGACCTTCACTTAGGTTCTTCACACTGTCCCCAGTGACAAGATACAGCCTGGAGCTAGTGGAAGAGGATGAGTCTGACATATTGTCTTTGTGCACCTGCAGGCCACTCCCTGCAGTCCCTCCCCTGAGCAGGCCCCACCCACCCCATCTCTTCCCATAAGTAGTTTAATCCCCCAACCCCCAACCCCCCAACACCTCAGTCCTCCACCCCCCCCACTCCCTTTGAAGGCTCTGCCCACTCCCAGTTCTCCTGGTGGTGAAGGCCCCACCTGAAGCTGAGCAGTTCCACCGAGTCCTCTGGGGCATTCAGATGCACTTTGAGGTCCTGACCCTTCCTAGCTTGGATCCCACCATCTAGGCTGGCGGTGCCACGGACACGGGTCAACCATCTCAGCCCAGCCTGCCCCAGGGTCCCTTCAGTGCCCATTTGAGCAGAGACCTGAAGGAGGGCACTGAGAGAGAAAGAACAAGGTCTGTTGCCTGCACCATCTGGCCCACCTGCCAGCTGCCATCCAGCCCTCACTGTCACCAGCCCATTGTACAGATGGAGACACTGAGCCTCTGAAGGGCAGAACTGCCATGGCCGGGGGTCAGGACACAGCCAGGATGCTTGAGCCCCACTTCTAAGCCCTACTTTATCCCCACCCCATACCTCCACCCACGGCATACAATTGGTAGAGAGTGTGATATCTGTGCTTCAGTCACACCCAAAACTCCTCACAGACAGCTTGGCTGGGTGGTGGGGCAGATGGCCCAGAAGTGAGACCATGACTTACATGCATTCGGTTCCTCCCCTTCCATGCCACATGGCCTGGTCCTGTGACAGCCTCACTTGAATTCTTTTCCTTACCAACAGTGGGACTAAAAAAAGGGCCCGCCCTCCTTGCTCCATGACCACTAGGGTTGGTGAGCTTAGGTTTGGCTCCTCCTTGGAAGGCAGAATGTAGTGATTCTGACTAAAGACCCTGTGGCCTGACTCTGCTGTGCAGCCCTGAACATACAGCTTCACCTCTCTGGGCCTGTCTTCTTAGATGTAAAGGGACCTCATAGCCCAAGAAAGCCTCAGTTGCTTGCTTTAGCCAACAGCAGGTTGACAGGCAGGCTGCAGAATGAGTACCTCTCCACAGCATGTATGATGCCCAGTACCCCACATCCTCAAGCCCCTACTCACCCCAACTTGGAGAAATCTATTACCTGGGCTTGATGTGACCACTCAGGGAGAAATCTGAGAGTTGCTGGAAGTCAGCCACTGCTTGGGCATGGATGCTGACTGTAGCCAAGGCATGTAGAGTGAGCCTGGCTGGAATGCCAGACATGGTAGGAAAGGAGAGTTCCCCTACAGCCAGACTCAGCCTCCGGGTCACCTGTACCTCCTGCCCCTGTGGCCAGAGAACCATAGCAACAGCCCACAGCCATGGCTAAGGACAGGTGACCTTAGCATGAAGTACAGTATGCCCACTTATCCTCCAAATACATTTCATTTCAGAGATACAGATGGGGAAAATGAGACTAGGGACATGAATGGTTTGCCCAAGGCCACATAGCTAGCAGGAGTAGGGCCATGCGGGAAATACAATGGTCTGTTTATTGATCAAAGGTGAGCTAGACTGGACGGGGGGGGGGCCCGTAGGGGAGACACAGGGGATGGGGGGATGGGACAGTATCAGGCCAACCAGTAACACATCATTCAGTGAGTCCTAAACAGACCTGGGCCCCTCTGAAAGAAACATGTTGTTTGTATTTAACATCTCTGTTTGAAGACTCGGGTATGGCTCAGTACAGAGTGCTTGCCTAGCATGCATGAGGCCCTGCACCCCACCCCCAGCACTTGAAAAGATAAAAAGAGATAAATATCTCCATGTCTGAAGCAGGAGTCAAGACTACGGGCGAGACCCATAACAGGCCCAAAGTGGGAAGTGGTGTGTGAGGGAGGCCTTGTGCTCAGGTATGGCCCTAAATTTCATGTCCCAGGGTCAAAGGGGCAGGAGACAGATGTTGGGGATAGAGGGGAGGGGCAGGGGTAGGAACCAGGTCAGAGAACTGTAATCAGAGGCAGACGGACTGGGATAGGGACAGGACAAAGACAAGAGGCAGGGTGCAATGTTGCAGAATATTAATTAAAGATGTGTTACATTTCTTTATGCTGTGGAACATTTGTTTTAATGATGCAAAGATGTGTTGCATTCTTTTATGTTATATTTATTTACCTCTGTGAAGCTGTGTTACTTTGCCTGTCTAAAACACCTGATTGGTCTAATAAAGAGCTGAATGGCCAATAGTTAGGCAGGAGAAAGTCTAGGTGGGGCTGGCAGGCAGAAAGAATAAATAGGAGGAGAAATCTGTGGGGAGGAAAGATCTAGGATCAAGAGAAAGAGGAGGACTTCAGGGCCAGCCACATAGCCAGACACAGAATAAAAAGGAAAGAAAGGGTATACAGAAATAGAGAAAGGTAAAAGCCCAGAGGCAAAGGGTAGACAGGATAATTAAGAAAAGCTGGCTAGAAAAAAGCCAGGCTAAAGCTGGACATTCATAAGAAAGAATAAGTCTCCATGTGATTTATTTGGGAGCTGGGTGGTGGTCTCCCAAAGAGCCAGAGTAAAAAACAAACAAACAAACAAACAAAAAACCCAACCAACTACAGCTCAGGACTGGAGGCAGAGCATGAGGCAGGGCCTAGGTCTGGGGACAGAAGATGAAGAAAGGGGAAAGTGACAGGGAATGGAGGGTGGGGAGTAGAGACAGAATGCAGGAGTCATGGGAGAGGGGTCACAGGCAGGGATTGGACAGGGACAGTGGGGAGAGGACAGTACCTTGAGAAGCTTGATGGCGAGTTCAACCAGGGGCAGAGACCAGCGTCTTCTGTGGCCCCCCAGAGGCCCGCAGTCCAGGAAGCTCAGCTCATGCCCAAACACTTTGACACTCAGCTGGCAGCTTGGTGTCTGTCTTGCCCTAGACCGGTGGGCTACCTGAGAAGAACCCAGAATGAAAACAGAGAAACTTAGGGTGAACAAGGCAAAACTTCTGGAAGAGGAGGGAGGGTGGGCTGTTAGAAAGGTCAGGGGCATGCGGGGCCCAGCTCACCAAACACACCACACATGTTCTTTGACATGCATGGTAGTGCCCATGCCCAGTGCAGACATGTCTTCCTAGGGTAGGTGTGTACACGAAGCTAGCTTGGATGAGCTGCGATGAGCCAGCTGTGAACTGTAGCTGCTTTTCCCTGGTTCCCCCTTCAACAACCCTGCTTGGATCCAGACACCTGAGCCTCACTCTGGTGCATGATGGTGTCCTACTCCCTCATCGTTTTCCATGCTATGGTGTGGACTTTATTTCTAACATTTGAAAGTTAGGAGATTTTATATAAAATCCAAACACATGGCTTCTGTGAAGACAGAAATATTAGTGTGTCTACCCATCCCTCAGTAAGGGATGACCAGAACCAAGAGAAGATACCAGTGTAGTGGATGACTGTTCTGTGCACCACAGTCCCTACCTTCCCTGTTGTCTTGCCAATAAGGAGATGGAGTATCTGTCGTTACTCTTTGTCTTAGCCAAATACTTCTTGGGATGTAAGTATGAAACATGAGAAGATAACAGGCTATGGAGACTGAATTCTAAGACAAAAATGTTTGTTTTGTTTTGTTAAACAGAGTCCCAAGTCGCCCAGACAGGCTCCAACCCACAATGAGGCTGAGGCTTGCCTAAAAATCCCTCCACATTCTAAGTGCTCAGGTTACAGGCACATGCCACCATGCCCAGCTAAAGAAAAAAAAAAAAAAGGTGTTTATTACTAACCCACCTGGGCTTTGGGCTAACATCTGGTCTATGTATAAACATGTCAGTACACACCCAAGCCACCCACGTTGCTGGCTCTCAGATGTACACAGAAGTGGCATTTTACAAGAGCAAATGCTGGAGGCAGAGAGAGTGCCCATCATGGTCCCCACTCTCCAGAATGCACATGAAAGCCTGTGCCGGGAGTCTCTGCTAAGATAATAACCAGCAATGGGACCGGATCACTCAGCTGAAGACAGGCTTCCAACTTCAAGGCACATGTGGCATAAGCACAACTTTTCATTTTATCTTTTGATAGGATCCCATGTAACCCAGGCTGTCCTCAAACTTGCTGTATAGCTAAGAATGACTCTGAACTCCTGAGTCTCCTGCCTCTATCTACTGAGTGCTATGATTGCCACCACGTCTGGTTTCATGTGGCACTGGGGATCCAGCGTGCACTGGAGAGGTGGGGGCAGGAGGTTGTCAGTGTAAGGCCAGCCTGGGCTACATGGTGAGATTTTTTTAACTCAAATAAAATAAAACATTTTTTTTTAAAACACCACAGGGACTTGAGAGATGGCTCAGTCAATAAAGCACTTGTCATGAGCCCAAAGAACTGAGTTTGGGTTCCCACTACTCAAGAAAAACATAAGGCAAGCATATTAACAGTACAGTCAAGAGAACACCTGGGGCCAGCCACTCTAGTGGAATGGGGGTAAGCTCCAGGGGCAATGAGAAACTTGTATCCCCAAAAATAAGGTAGAGGGACTGGAGAAATGCCTTAGCAGCTAAGGGCACTGGCTGCTCTTGCAGAAGATCCAAGTTTAGTTTCCAGCCACCACGTGGAGACCAACAGTTCCAAGGGATTTAACGCCCTATTCTGATCTTTATGGCTACTGAATACACATGGTGCACACACATACATACAGGCAAACACTCAAATATAAAATAAAAAAATTTAAAAAGGTATAGACTTGGTGGAAGAAGATACTCAAGATCAACACATGTACACACAAAAATATTCACATCCGCATACATACTGTACATGTACACACATGTATGCACACACATACAAACATGCAAGCACATGCATGTACACACAAACATATACACATGCACATACATGTACATGCATGCACACACACACACACACACACACACACACACACACACACACACACACACATCGCAGAAAAGCAAAGAAAACCCCAAACTAAACAACAAAACCATTCTCACTAAAAGAGACTAAAAAGACATACCATAAACTGTGAGATAGCATATAGGGTCATCTGCTTTTTGGTGAGAGTGATGCCAGTACTCTCAGATCAGTGTGTGTGTGTGTGTGTGTGTGTGTGTGTGTGTGTGTGTGTGCGTGCGCGCGCGCGCGCACACACGCACGCGCGCACTCACGCGCGCACTCACGTGTGCACACATCCACTCATGTTCTCCACTTTATTCTTTGAGGCAGAGTCTCTCAGTGAAGCTGGAGCATCCTGGTTGGGCAAGGCCGTCAAGCACCTGTCTCACTACCCCAGCACTGGGGTTGTAGGTGGATGCCTCTGCACCAGCTTTACAAAGCTAATTTTAAAAAGCAGGAGTCAATTGGCACCGTCAGAAGTTAGGTCAGGGGTTACCTTGGTTAGAGATGGGCGCTAACTAGAAGGGAGTGTGGAGGGTTCCCTGGGGTATCGGCCTCACTGGTACACAGAAGTGGACACATATCCAGATAGGGCTTTGGAACTTTTCCATGTAGAGGTTACACTTAGACAAACACCTTTTCAGCACCAGGCAGGCCTAGCCAGCAGGTGTCCAGAAGGGATGCATGGGCAGCTACAGTCTTTCCAGGAACCCAGGTGGGGGATGGGGGTGGTCAGCACATCAGATTTATTACCTTCTCCTGGAGGTTCTTCATCCTTCTGGATCTTTCTCCCGCACAGTC
This sequence comes from Cricetulus griseus, assembly GCF_003668045.3. Classification (NCBI taxonomy): domain Eukaryota; kingdom Metazoa; phylum Chordata; class Mammalia; order Rodentia; family Cricetidae; genus Cricetulus; species Cricetulus griseus. The sequence continues at coordinate 35,832,163 of NC_048600.1, read as the reverse complement.
AGAGCCGTCCAGGCCTGGCTCTGGTCCTGTGTTCCCTGGCTCAGCCTCTTTCTTCCCTTCCTGCCTCCAGAAGGATTTACTGCCCAGCACACTGTGGATGATATCTTCAGCATTTTCCAGCTGGAGTCCCAGCTGGAGAGAGAAACCAGAGGCTCACAAATGAGGAAGCCAGTCACACAGGTAGTCAAGGGCTGTGGGACTGGGAACAGGGCCCTGGGAGGCTAGCCTGGAGCATTCAGGGCTCCCAGGCCCAGGAAACAGGGCTTTGAAAATTTCAGGCAAAATTTCCTTTGGACTCTTTGGCAGCTTCAAATGCCACCTCTTCTGGGCAGTCCTCCCTCTCACATCTGCATCCCAGCTTGCTTTCTCTCTTTTATTTTAAAATATTGATTTATCGTCATGGGTGCGGCATATGGGTTTCAAGCACACAGCAACTAGGTAACACCCAGACCCTGTTGTGGAATCCCCTTGAGGGGCATGGGGACTCAGAAATTACCCATGAAGCATCTACTAGCCTGGATGATTCCCGGATGAATCCTTCCTCTGACTGTCCTCCCATATGTCATCCCCTTGTTGACTCACCCCTCCCTCCACTCTGTTCCTCTCTGTGCCCCCACCCCTCCCTCCTCTCTGTTCCTCTATGCGCTCCTACCCCTCCCTCAGCTCTGTTCCTTGTGAACACCACTCTTCCTCTTCTGGACCTTTGCACTCAGTAGCAGAACTCTGACTTCAGTTCTGCAGAGGTCCACCTGACTGAACTTAGAGTCACCATCCATGGAAACACACCCTGGGTCCATTCATAAGGTGTTTACAAAGAGCTAGAGCAAGAAAGACCCACTCTGAACGTGCTGCATTCTGTGGACTGGAGTCTGATCTGAATAAAAAGGAGAAAGTCAGCCAGTGATACGGTCCAGCAGATAAGGGGCTTGCAGCCAGTGCTAATGATATGAGTTCTATCCTCAAACTTGACTTCCTCCCTCCACATGCACATCGTGGTGCCCATATGCCGCACCCATGACGATAAATCAATATTTTAAAATAAAAGAGAGAAAGCAAGCTGTGCATCAGCACATGTGTACATTTACACGTGTGTGCACAAATAATACACATTCATTATGTGCTTCCCAACTGTGAATGCAATGTGGCCGGCCACCTCACACTCCTGCTGCCACCATACCTTCCCACTATAATGCACCGTACTATCGAATTGAACCAAAATAAACTCTTCTTTCCTTCAGCTGATTTTGCCACGAATCTTGTCATGGCAACAAGAAATTTACTACAATATCCATCCTTCCAGGCTCAGCTCAAACCTCATGCTCCCAATAAACAGTTTACTTTCAGACATTTCCCTCTGTTGTAAGATACTGTTCAGAACACAGCCCGCCATATTCATGAGACCAGCTCACAAATGGTCACTACTGAACTTGTGGATGGTTGATCCCTCATGGAAGGAGTGAAGAGAGTCATCACTCCTCCCAGCCAGTTATATGCAATTCTGTCCCAACTGCATGTGGCCTCTTGGCCTTAGAGAGGGACTAGAGTATACAGGCTAAGAAGGCTAGGGACAGGGGTTCCATCTATGCTGTCATGAAGAGCCATCATCCACCAGGTGCAAAACTTCCAGCATGGCTGCTCTGTAACTAAGCTTAATGAATTCATTGGTTCCTCAGAGCAAACGCTGGTGAATTCACACTTTGGTTTGTCATTCAGACTTTAGATGGAGGAGGTAGAAATTTCTTAATACTTTCCCGCCCACGGAGAACATTTCATAATAGTCTCTCAGAATGGAAAGTACCAGGAGAGCGGGGACCATGCCTTAATTGTTCATCACCATGTATCTAGAGCCGAGCACATTGCTTGGTACAGTGTCAGCTAGAAGAGGGATATTTCTCAATGGAGGGTAGGTAGATAGGTGGATAAATGTAGATGGGTGGGTAGGTGGATAAAATGTGGATGGATGAGTGGATGGAGACAGATGGAAGATGGGAATACAAATTGATGGATGAGTGAATATGAGTGATAGATGGATAGATAAATGGGGAAGGGAATGGATGAGTGGCTGGAATAGAAGAATAGATGGATGGATCAGAGATATGGATGGAAAGATAGATGGATGAGTGGGATGTATGGATGGATGGATGAGAGGGTGGATAATGAGAGGGGTGAGCTAGATGGAAGGATGCTTGGGTAACATGTGTGGACAGATTTATGGCTGTATCCATGGGCAGGCTACATGGGTCAAAAAATGATAGATAGAATGAATGTTGAACAACAGAATCAGGGGACAGGTGGACAGATGAATGGACAGATGGGATCACTCCTTGCCCTGTCTCCAGGACAGGCCCTAGGAAAACCACAAGCCCAGCGCTCTTACCTCCAACAAGTTGAAGGCCCAGCCAGCAACATGGACAGTGAGGTTTACTGTGGCAGAACAAGGGAGAAAAGATCTGGGGCAGAAGAGAAGGGTCCTCTCCAGGTTGCCTCCCAGGCTGCCAGATGCTAAGAGAAAAAAGAGGAACTAGAAAGAGGCTATACCCACAGTGTGTGCTGTCCCAGGGGAGGGTTAAGCATCATCTCCTCCACCTGATGAAGGCTGAGGGAGACGCCAGAGCACCCCTCCATACCCTACACTCCCCAGGATGGCTGAGGTGGTTCAGGTACCTCAGTTACAAGACTCCCTCAGCTTCCCCCACTGCCCACATGGAGACCTAACACAGGCCCTTGTGCAGCATGGTAAGTGCTTCCCCTGCACTCCAGCCCTCTACTTTTTGGGACAGGTTCTCACTATGTTGTCCAGGCTGACCCTGAACATGTTCCATGTCACCCAGGCAAGGGAAAGAGTATCCTTAGTCGCTGCATTCTTGGAGATTGGAGTTCTGGGGTCCCCAGGCCCTGTGGCCCCAGGTGAGCCGTACTTGAGTGGAAGGTGACATCAGAGTAAGATGAGTGTTTCCAGGTTTCCACCTGGAACTGCTGACTGAGGATGTCCTCAGGGAGGGAGTCCCGAAGGTCACGTTTCAGGGGATCATCTGTCTCCAGCAGCTGCAGGATGTGGCTCCACACAAAGGAGCCCACTGGGACAGAGTGGCAGCAACAGGCACACAGTTAGCCACTGGCCAGGACTCTCGGGCTCAGCCCCCGCCTGCCACATCCCCATGCCAGGGCTGCTCAGAACCCTGCAGCCTGAAGGTAACAGGAGTAGGATCCAGCCCGTGTACGGATCCTAACAAGCTTCCTTGAAGGCAAAGGAAAAGTAAGAAGTGGGACACCTCGGCTTGAAAGTCAGACCCAAGTCAGAACCCTACCTAGTTCAGTTGCAGGGATGCAAGCTGTGTTACCGCAAGATGTCAATGCCACCTCTCTCTACCTCATCTGTGAAATGGGGTTATCAAGCTGCATTTCAAATCCTCAATCTACACAGAGCCTTTTAAAACCTTGTGTATAAGCAGGTATACATGTATGTGCATGTATGTGGAGACCGGGAGACAGCTGCAGATGTTTCTTGGGCACCATCCATGTTGTTTGTTTGGGGGCAAGGTTTCTCACTTTTCTCAGCACTGATTACAAACATGTGATGACATACTCTGTCTATGTGGGCTCTGGAGATCAAAGCCAGGTCCTTGCATTTACTCAGCAGGTGCATTATTGGCTGAGTCACCCCCAGGCCTCACTTATGTGACTTCTGAGTGCACTGGGGATGTTCACTCTAGCTCCGAGCCTCGTGTTCCTCATCTGTGAAATGAAGTAACATTTCTCAAGAGGCTATTGGCAAAGGTCAGTCAAGGCCAGAACCAGAACCAGAGAGTCAAATTATCTCAGAACAAAGGGGTGATGTGTGGTCCCTGATGGAGACCCTGCCAGGGTCCTGCAGGGTAAGGTGAAATGGGTGCATGAGTAGGCAAGGGTCCATAGGGATATCGCCTAATGGGAACCCTGGCATAAGATAATGTAAGCTCCCAGAAGGTGCAGCTAGAAGTTTCCCAAAGATCTGGCCATGGGACAGGCCTGACTTTTCGGGCCCACTGGGCAGCATGCAGCCTGGCATCTGCAGCTCCTGGGACACACAGGCAAGGAAGGGTTGTGCCAGGCTTGGAACCCAGATGCTAACATGCTATGCATTGCATAAATTTTTAAATTGTTCTTAAATTTTAATTGAAGTGCAGGTTGAAGCCAGGCCTTTCATATGTTAGGCAAGTGGTCTCTACCACTGAGCCCCAGCCCTACTCCTAGCCCCGCCCTCAGTCGCAGCCTTTGTTCTTTGAAAACAGGGCCATGGTATGAAGTCCAAGCTGGCCTGGAACTCATGATTCTTCTGCCTCATCACCTCTAGTGCAAGAATTACAGATGTGCACCATCATAGCTGGCCCGTTGTTACTGGGTTTGTGTTTTTCTTTGGTCAGCTGAACTTATCTCTTATATTCATACCCCAAGTTCATGAACTATGTTCAGAGTTTCCATTTAAACGGAACTCACTGATTGTCAAAGGGACCCAAGATTTGAAGCCACCATCTCTGTCTTAGTGGTTCTCTCTTCCTTGAATCAGGGTTTTCTGTAGACCAGGCTGGCCCTGTGTGTCTCTCACAGAACTGCTGTGCATCTGGCCAGAGTTGAGCAGACCTTGGTGAGATTCAAGGAAGCTGAGGACCTGAGAGAAGGGACTTTTCCCTAGTTATCCATGAGCAGGATGGGGACTGTGGCTGCCATGTGGGGAACACACTGGGTCGATTATCTAGTATGACTAGAGAAGTAAAGGGTGAAGGAACTCCAACCACACTGCCCCACCCCAAGAGACACACAGCCCCATCCGTAACACCCCATTCTGTCCTACTCACCCTGGGTGGACCGCTCAGTTGCCTGTGTGTGCTGCACCTGGGCAAACACCTCCTCACTGGGGCACCTCATCAGAGCCAGGTAGGCATTGATACGGAGCTCTGTGTCCTCCTCAGGAGCTTGGTACAGGCGAGACAGCACTGACCTCTGGTTTGGGAAAGACATCCATCATTCAGCACTCAACCCCACAGTGCCCCTGTCCCTACAGTTGACCCTGTGACGCCACCAGCTTCCTTGATGTCTCTACCATAAGCAATTTACCCAGCACACTGTCACCTGTGGCCCTACTGTGGGATGTAGTGGAACCATCTCTATTCCCCAGACCTTTTATCCTAGAGTCTGGTCAGTTCTCATGCATACCAATACATAACAGATGTACATGGATGCATTCCAATAAAGCTTTATTTACAAAACAACATAAACATAGAATATAAATGTCTTGGTGCTCTCAGGCCCAGTCCTAAGGAAGCCACCTCTAGACTCTATGACTGTCCATCAACCCTTCCTGACTTCCCTCTTGGTGTAGCCATGTGGTCACCCATTAGTATGTACTTTAGCATGTACTTTCTGAGCACCTACTATGTACTTGATAGATGACTGATCCAGCCCCCATGCACTTGACACTCAGGTTCTAGAGCAAGGAGTGTTTGTATTTGAGATATATAACACATAAGGAAATATAAGGAGGCAAGACCAGAGACCTCTGGGGATTTAGGAGGTTCAGTTTCAGGTGAAACAGCAATGAAGATGTCTGAGTGAAGAGGACTGTGTGTGTGTGTGTGTGTGTGTGTGTGTGTGTGTGTGTGTGTGTGTGTGTGTACCATGGGCAACTTCCCCAGTACACTGTTACCTGTGGCCCTACTGTGAGAGGTAGTTGGGCCACTACCCAGGTCTTCTGCATGAGCAGCAAATGCTCTTAATTTCTGGGATTATCTATCCAGTCTATCTCCATCTTATACTTTTTAAGATCTTTTATTTTATTTATGTGTGTTTGCTTGTATGAATTTATGTGCATCATGTGTGTACACACATGCATACATGTTTAAATGCCAGAGGTCAACATTGATTCCTTCCCTCAATCACTTTCCTCCTTATTTTTAAATTTTGTTTTATCTGTATGAGTATTTTGCCTGCTGGTAGGCTTATATACCATATGTGTGTTTAAAGGGGCCATTGATTCCCCTAAAACTGGAGTTACAGATGGTTGTGGGCTGCTCTGTGGGTGCTGGGACCTGAACCCAGGTCTTCTGCAAGAGCGCAAGTGTTCTTAACTTCTGAGACATCTCTCTGACCCCTCTCTGCCTTATTTTTTTAAGATTTGTTATTTTATTTATGTATGTTTCCTTGTATGAGTTTATGTGCAGCATATGTGTATGTATTCTATTTATGCCTGTTTCCATGCATGAGTTGTGTGCAGCATGTGTGTACATATTCTGTTTATGCATGTGTCCTTGCATGAGCTTATTACACCATGTGTATACATATTCTATTTATGCCTGTTGCCATGCATGAATTTATGTGTGGCATGTGTGTCCAGGAGCCCATGGAGGCCAGATTCCTTGGAACTAGAGTTGTAGATGGTGTGGTTGTGAGCCACCATATGGGTTCTGGGAACTGAACCAAGGTTCCCTGTAAGGGCAGCAGAACCATTTCTCCAGCAGTTCTTCAACTTAGTTTTTAGAAAGATTTACATATTGTTTATTTAAGGTCTTCCACTAAGCCTGGAGCCCAGCAGTTCAGCTAGACTGGATGGCCAGAAAACCCCATGGATTCTCCCATCTTTGTCCCTCCACCTAGAGCTGGGATTACAGGCATGATCCACCATGCTCAGCTTTTATTGGGTGCTAGGGATGAAACTCAGGTCCCCATGCTTGCACAATGGGCCCTTTACCAACTGAACCATCACCCCAAGCATCTGTCTCCCTAGCAGTGCTCTATACACAGTTACAGAGTGAGGCCTGAGGATATATGGAAGAAAAAGTAGTAGATGAGGCTAGCATGTGGCAGCAGGTCAGAAAACCAGACCACAGAGAGCTCAGTGGTTCATGGGTAAGGACCTAACCTTGACTGAGTGACAGGTAGGTGGGCAATCTTTTCCTATAACAACACAAACAATAACTGTATTGGGCCTGGCAGCTTCTCTTGCAATGATTCCACTCAGCAGTTGTAGCAACAAAATAGCCACAGATAGCCCAGAGCTATCTGTGTGCCAATAAAGTTTTATTTACAAGAGCAGATAGCAGGTCAGGAGGTGGCCCACAGGTCTGCCAGTGCTGATACAGGTGGGTCTGGACCATGTAGCAGTATCAGAAATCACATACTTATTTTGGGGTTTATTAAGTTCTAGAGGACAGAGGCAAAATACCTGCTCATACTCATACCTAGGCAGGCACCCAGCACACAGGAGCTGCTCAGTGAATATGCAATGACTTTGAAGGAAGAGGTGAACTGATGGCCTAGGTCAAGTCCATGCATTGCCCCACTGCAGCCAGAGGGAAAAACACAAGGACTCACATCTGCAAAGCAAGGGATCCTCCGGAAAGCCTGGATAGCCGCCAGCCGGATCTCTGGAGAGCTGCCCCTCAGAGATGCACAGGTGCTCAGTACAGGGGCCAGAGCCGCTGCTGCCAGACCAGCATTGCCGATGGCCTTCAGCACAAGCTGAAGCTGTAAAATCATAGAAGTGGGACAGACCGTGAGGCCTGGAAGGGTCCCCTGCCCCACCCACTTGTCCAAGGATGGCCTCCCAGGTAAAACCTGAACCTAGTGTTGAGACACTAGCCATGCTCACCTGGCCAGCATCCACAGGCTCTGGGAAACTGCAGTTCACACCCAAAGCCTCTCCCAGAATCTTCACAAGGGAGCCGACTCCAGGTAGCTGTTGGCAGTGCCCATCCAGAGCAGCACAGAGGTTGTGTACCAGAGCTGAGATGCCAAGGAAGGCACCTGGGCTGGCTTCCGGAGACTGCAACAGTGGCTAGGGATGCACAACAGCCCACCCACCACAAGAAGGCTGGTAAGTGACACATGAAGGGTCCTCAGTCCTCCTCAACTCTTAGTCAGCCTGGTACTTCCAAGCTCACAGCAGCCTGGTCCCTACCTCCTGCTGTGGAGAAAGGACTCTGCATGAACTTTTTTCTAGAGAGGCCCCAGGGGTCCCTGCTGTGTAGCTAGGATAGAGATCTATACTAGGGATATTTGGAGGTATCATAACAGGAGTTAGAAGGGCTAGGGGTGTACTTCAGTGGCATAACACCTGTCTAACACGTGCAAGGTCCTTGATTTGATGCCCAGCGTCAGGAAAAAAATTTTAGCAAAAATGCCACTGCTGAATGTGGTAGTGTAGGCCTGTAGTTGTAGCAGTAGGGAGGCTGAGGCAGGAGTTCAAAACCAGCCTAAACCACATAGTAAAATGTTCTTTCAAAAGAGCTGAAGCAAAGCAACAGCAAGAACAACAGCAACTAAGGAGGTAGGAGGGTGCCATTGTCATGAGGCCAGGCGTCCTGCTAAATGGCCTCTCTTGGGTAAGACACCCACAACAGTTACCTCATCCCACCCTACACCACCAGCACTGAGTTGCATGACCCTGGTCCAAGCCGCCAGCAAGGTAAAAGTCCCTAAACAGAAGTTACGTGGAGAATCCCGACCACAGGGTCAGGCCCCATCCCACCTGGCAGAACAACTCCTGCACTCTTCTATGAGCAAGAAATGAGGCAAAGTTCTCTGTGCACCAAGTGGATCACATGAGCCAGTGACCTGAACAGACTGATGCACTCGCACCCAGGCAGCTGCATAAGAGAGAAATCCTCGTCCAGAGACCAGAAGATCCCCAAGAGGGCAAGAGTCCCTCTGTGTACCCAGGGAGGCACCCCAGGAGAACTGAGAGGTCTGGGCTGGGGGTTGGAGTCAACTCAGGTGTGTCATGAAGACAACTGGTCCTCTAGGGCTGCCAGAAGGCTTCTTGGAAGTATGAAATTTCTCTAAATGCAAGTTTGGGTCTCTTGATTGTCGGACTATGGTAGCCTAACCACCAGCTCAAAAGCTGCCTGTGAACCTAGCAACAGGCTCCTGCACCCAATGTGCCTTGCAGCACACACGGCCAGTCTCCAACTCATGCCCTGCTCTCACTGCACACCAGCCTCTTCTGCCATTACCTCTTTTCCATCCACTTTCTTATCAATGCTGTTTAGCTGTTGTAGAAGCCTCTCAGAGAGAGGAAGTGACCTGCCTCACATTGCCCAGCTTATAGGTGATGAAGCCCTGCCTTAACCCTGGGGTTGGGTTCCCAGGTTCAGCTCTTGCTGCTTCTCAGAACAGCTCTGGGCTGAGTCAGAAAGAAAGAAAGAAAGAAAGAAAGAAAGAAAGAAAGAAAGAAAGAAAGAAAGAAAGAAAGGAAGGAAGGAAGGAAGGAAGGAAGGAAGGAAGGAAGGGGAAGGAAGGGAAAGGGAGAGAGGGAAGGAAGGAAGGAAGGAAGGAAGGAAGGAAGGAAGGAAGGAAGGATGGAAAGTGAGCTCTAGGGCCCTGAGTTTGTGTAATGTTAGCCTGAGACCGTCCAGTGCTGACCGAGTGGGGTAAGGGGGTGGTGGTCTCTGTTCTGCTGTGCTTGCAAGATTGCCTGCTGGTTCACACGAGTATGCAAGGCACAAGGTATTCACATGAGGGTGGGCACCAGTGCACCTCTCTACCAGCAGGTGTTTTGGAATTTCAGCATTTATATTTATGGGTGTTTGTATGTAAAAGAGAGAGAATATGTATATGAAATTTGTATGTGTAAATGTGTAAAAGTGTGTATGTGTGAATGTTGGCATGTGTATATTTGTGTGTGGATGTGTGTTATGTGTAAATGTGTTATGTGTGTATGTGTATGAGTGTATATAAAGATGTATGTGTATGAATGTGTATGTGCAGATGTGTCTCTGTGTGTATGTATGTGTATGTGTGTGTGCATCTCAGAGTGCATGAACCCTGGAACATGCATCTCAGCATGTGTCTTCTGTGAAAATGAACACACATACATATAGCCTTAAAGCACACTCTGGCTTTTGTTTTTGTTTTTTGTTTTTTGTTTTTTTTTACTTGTCAATGTTGCAGAACAGAGGTGCAGAGGTGGCGGGTGGGTGAAGACCTGCAGGCCTGGTGAGCTGAGCTGATCCTGGACACCACGGTGGAACGAAAGGACTGTCCAAAGCTGTACCCTGGCACCCGCACATGTGCCTCACATACACAGAAGTAACCATAACTTTTTAAAAATTAAAAACATGTTCATAGACTAAATTTTCAAAAATTAGAGACACGGAAGCATCAGATAGATTCACTCTACCTTGAAGGAGAAAAAGGTATTTGTTGTGGCCTTGACCAACACCCCAGTAGCTCCACTTCCAGGCTTTCCTCATACTGGGTCCCACCCACTCGCTTTTCCCAGCTAGCTCCTGATGCACAGCACAGCCCCACCAGACAGACAGGGAAGCTCAGCTCATGCTGGAAATGACAATGTCTATGACACTGCATCCACACGACACAAAGAACAGATGCCTGGGGGAGGGAGGGAAGGGAGGGGAGGGAGGGGAGGGAGGGAGGGGAGGGAGGGAAGGGAAGGGAGGCAAGGCTATTTTTAGCTAGCCAGCCCTGCCCAAGCCTGTCTTAGTGTAGGCACCCTTGGATGGTGATCATGACCAGTGCGTCACCTGCTGGGCTATGGGTTGTGACTCATCTCAGGGTCCAGGCTCAGGTATGGCTTGGTACCCATATTTGTGTCCTGCTGACCAGAGCCAACACATAGCCTGTGGAAGCAACTCCAGGGTCAAGGGGTTGGGTGCTCCCTGTACACCCCTGGATAGGTGGCTATATCCAAAAAGCTGCCGAGGCTCAGAGATACCCTGATCCTCGTCATCATGATGCTGCAGGGGACTCTGGCTGACTAGCCCCAGCCATTATTGAGTGTGCCACAAGTGCTGGCTGCTGGTCCCTCATCTGCTTCCAGCCTGGGATAGTGGTATGGGAGCCTCAAGAGGCCCCTCTGCCCCTGAGGCCAACAAGGATGCAGAGGCTGGAGCAGAATGACAGAGCAGGATCCCAATGTGGGCAAGCTGCTCTGCCTGGGGACCTGAGCTTTTCCATCTGTGAATTTGGAATGGTGACAGCACCTACCTCTTAGGGAATGTAAGAGGGAATGTAGCTCACTGATGGAAACTGATGGCTAGTTTCACAGGGATTCCCAATTGCAGCACTCCCAAATAAATCTGTTTATAAAAATAGCCGCTCTGATATTTTTAATTGTGTATGTGAGTGAGTGTGCCTGTGTGCGCATATGCCATCTGTCATGATCAGAAGATCCTCTGGAACTTGAACTAGTTGTGAGTCACCCTGTGAAGGTTTGGCAAAGACAACCAGTGCTCCCAACCACTAAGCTATCTCTTCAGCTCTACAGGGGTCCTTATAATTGCTTTACATACAGCATATCATTTCTTACCACAAGCCTAAGTCAAAAAAACTAGGTCCATCCTTAGTTCCCATACCAAAAACCAGTCTCAGAGGGCTAAGGAGATGGCTCAGGGACAGCCCCACATTAATCCTGTTGGGAGTGGTGGCCCACCTGTAATTGCAGCATTCAAAAGGAAAAGTCAGGATCCTCAGAGTAAGCTGGCTATACAGAGGCAGGACTAGCCTGCATCAGTGAGTTCTGGGTTGCCTCTATGAACATGCACCCGCACGCATGTAACCCAAACCCACACACATGCAAACCCACACCCATACACATGTAAACCCAAACCCACACACATGCACATCCATACACATGTAAACCTATATCCACCCACATGAAAACCTGAGCCCACACACATATAAAACATGCATCCATGTGCACATTTTTTAGAAAGGCCCAGAGAGGCTGACCCACGTCATACATCAGGGATATACGTCACTGAAATTCAAATCCAGATCTCACTGGTTTGGTGGCACACATCTAGTTCTAGCACTTGGGAGGCAGAGGCAGGACAGTGCATAGTTTGAGGACAGCCTGGGCTCCATAACAAGTTCCAGGACAGCCTGGAATATACACCAAGCTCTGCTCCCTCCATATGAAAACCAGACTGATAGTAAATCCTGCCTTGAATATGGTACCATGGTTCAGTTCCATTCCTGGGCCATGGAAGGAATACACAATTCTAGGATAGGAGCAGATCACCCCTCATGTGTTCAGCAACCCAGCCAAGGAGGGAGGGAGGTAGGGGCTGAGAGTGGGGGGCAGACTCACCAGCAGTGTATGCACCATGGCATCTGTGGGCTCTGGGATGAAGGCCAGTGACCACAGCCATGCCTCAGCCTGGTCTGCCTCCACCTCCCCAGCCAAGATGAGCTGCTTCATGAGGCCCACACAGTTCTGGGTGCCACAGGAGGGCAAAGCGTCTACCAGCGGATGCCTGTGGAGTGACACAGTAACAGTGCTGTGTCACTGACCTTGCTGCAGCCTTTGTTCACATGGGGACAAGCCAAGGCTGGGGACAAGGGAGGGACAGGCCTGAACTCTCCGAGGAAGGAGCCATGCTAGGCCTGGGTTCCTCTTGCTATGACCAGCTAGCAAATGCAAGAGCCTTGTTTACCTTCCGCCAAGACCCACCAAGGGGATGGTATGGGGATGATGAAGCCCTAGATGGGCTAGTAAGTAACTTCTATCTAGCCATCTTATGTTCTCAGCCCAACACCAATGAATGTGTGGCTTGACTGATTATTTCAGTCTTATTTCACTTACTGTCTTATTTCACAGTGCTGGGAATGGGGCCCAGGGCTTTGCATACAAGGTAAGCTCTATCCTGTGGTAGTGTCCTGCATTGGTTTGGTTTTTCATTTTGAGACAGAATCTCACTGTATTGCTTAGGCTGGCCTTGAACTCACTCTATACCCAGGCCAGCCTTGGATTCATGATCCCCCTGCCCCAGCCTCCAATTTAGCTGAGATTTCAAGGCTGGGCCTAGGGTTTATTTATTATATACAAGGGATTTATTGTCCTTGTCTATTTTTATTAAGACTGAGAAAAAGGTTAGAAGTCTTCAAAAAGATTTTGAGGTGTCCTGTTGTATGGGGGGTGGCAGTGTCTGGAGTGGGAACAATGATTGTATGGAGAGGTTCTCAGGTCATAGCCACCACCCATGGGCTCCAGCTGCAGGGGACTGTAGGGTGGACAGGTGGAGACAGAGGTGCCTCCATCATTCCCCACACCATCTGTTCTGTGGATGATAACTGTGAGATGGGAACATGGTGACAAAGACTTGCTCCAGGGCTGCAGGAATTTCCCAGGGAGACATGCTGTGGGCTGAGGGCCATCCCCCAAACCATTTCCCTTGTGCACCTGTGGGGCTAGCCTGGGGGAGGGTGGCAAGGACAACTGATACTGAAGAGAATGCCAGCCCTCTTGAAACACGCAGACCTGAGAAGGGCATCCCCACATCTGAACCAGAGATCCAGGCAGGCAGATGGAAAATGTCTGCAGAGATTGCCATGGAGAAGTACAGGCCCCTAAGGTTCAAGTCTCCATCCTAAGGCTGGCATGGTGGCACAAGCCCATAATCTTAGCGTTTAGGAGAATGAGGCAGGAGGACTGCTGTAAGTTCTAGGCCAGCTGAGCAAAAACAAATAACCCTCCTCTGCTGTGTGACTCCAGGCAAGTGTCCTAAATGGTCTGTGCCTTCTTTACAAATCCAAAGAGTAGAAGAGCACTTGCCATGGGTTAATTTGAGGGTTCGGTGAATGGATATCAACAGTGGCCATAAAAGTCGTGTGTTCCTACTCATGTTATGTGGTCATTTTATGAAGGACAGGGGGCTTCCCTTAGGTGACCCAGCACAGCCTGGAGTCCCTGGAGTGAGGTCCTCAGAGAGACCCCTGGGTCCCTTCACACCTTTGCTGGCCCCAGCTCTGAGAGTGAGGATGAAGTTGAGGCAGAGTCTCAGCCTGCAGCACCTCATACTAGACACCTGGGAAGCCTCCCCAAAAGGGACACAAGGGACTTTGATGCTGATCCCTGAGCATGTGCAAATGCTGGACCCAGGGGGACAACATCATCTTTGTCTGTTGGCCATCGACTTCAATCTCAGCCCCACAAAAGCTTGAATCTCGGGAGAAATTCCGGACTCCATACAGGCAAGCTGGAGTCATACCCTATCTGAAGACCCTAGAGAGCACCGGGGATACCCACCCCACCAAGGAATCCCCAGAGGCAACTTGCCTGTGGCTCAGCCTCCACCCAGAGTGAGTTCCTTACCGATCATCATGGCATTTAAAAGATGAAAGGTGCCAGACTGCAGTCAACTCATCCACGGAAAGGCCTTGGAGCTCAGACACCAGCATCAGAAATATCTCTGTGGCCTGGGGTGCAAAGGGGACAAGATGTCAAAGGGGACCCCCATGGTCACCTGGTCATCCCCTGCTCCCAGGCAGAGACAGCTGAACATCTGGACAGTGAAGCCACACACTCAGCTTTCCATCCAGAAAATACACAGTGACTGAGTGTACTCCATCAACAGGTAAGTTCTGTATCCCACGCTAGGATGTGGTGGAGGAAGACAGGGTGTGATCCCAGCACTCAGGAGGCTCAGGTAGGAAGACAAGTGTAAGGCCAGCCTGATCACAGACTGAGACTCAGTGTCACAGAACCAAAAGAAAAAAAAATGCCATGGAATCTAAAGGCAGGACAGGGTGCACCGGTGGAGGTCAGAGGTCAGCTTCCTCGGAGCTGGCTCTCTCCTTCCACTCCACATGGGCTCTGGGGACTGAATTCAGGTTACCAGACTTGTGTGGTAAGTGCCTTTACCCACTGAGCAATTTTGCTGGCCCTTGTTTTTGTGGTTGCTATTTTTGTTTTTGTTTTTGTTTTGTTTTGTTTTGTTTGTTTGGATTTTGTTGTTGTTTGGGGGGCTTGTTTTTTTGTTTTTTGTTTTGAGCCCAAGTCTCAAGTAGCCTGAGTGGGCCTCAAACTCACTATGTAGCCAAGAATAATCTTGATCCTCCTGATTCTGCCTCCTGAGTGCTGGGACAGCAGACACCCACTACCATGACCCATCTCTGCAGCACGGGGGTCTTGTGCAAGCCAGAAAGGGACTCTACCAACTTAGCTCCCTCCTTAGCTCCCTGATGAATCTTAGCTTGGGTTCATTAGCTTTTTCTTTTTTACTTAAGCTGTCTTTAATAAAAGTTGTGTCTGAGATTCAATCGTTTCTTCCTGTATTTGCCATTTCCTACTTGTCGAGATGTGGCTCTCCTTTCCAGGATTTTTTCCAGACTTTATCCAGCTTTAGCCTGGCGATAATCCCATTGCTAGGGTGAATGCCCACAAGGACAGTTGTGCTATTAGCCTTTTCTTGCCACGCTGTTTAATATGAATGACATGTTTCTTTCTGCACACCTGAACCACTTTGCTAATCTGCTGGCCATTGTGGTGTCCTCAGACAACCTGACCTCCATCACCCTTTCCAATGGGCAGAGATCAAACATTGTAGAAAGAGGGGAAGACATGATCTTCCTCCAAATGTGAGAAGGTGCACTGAAACGTCATTTGTGGTTCTTGCTTTGGCCAGCAGCCACAAAGGGCTTGAACTTCTTTTTTTCAGCTGCAATCCAGTGACGGCCACAAAAACAAAAACAAAAACAAAACACTAGTTTGAATAGTTAGTAAGGAACAGTCTCCAATTTGTAAATGTTACTAAATTATTCATTTGTTTTTTAATTTTTACTTTTTGAGACAATATCTCACCGCGTAGCATTGTCTGGCCTGGAACTCCTATACAGATAGACAAGGCTGACCTAGAATTCAGCATCTGCATTAGAATGAAAGACCACTAGGCCCTGCTGTTAGCTTCTCTGCTTGTAGGTTCAGCCTCACTCTTTAGCCCTGGCTGACCTCACACTCACCACCTTCATTCCTCAGCCTCTCAGGCACACCTCTGTGCCTGCCTTTCTGGCACACTGGTTTCTGTTTGCATGTTGTGTTTATTTTCTATGGTTCTGAGGATGGAATACAAGGCCTTGTGCATACAGGAAAAGTGCTCTACCCTCTGAGCTATGCCTGCAGCCCTTGAACTTTTTCCTACCAAAAAGTGACTGTCAACAGTGATGGGGGATGGTCCCAGTCATAGAGGGTCCAAACACTCCAGCAGACAGAGGGCTGCCTTCAAAGCATATCCGTGATTCTTACTGTTGCTTAGTTTGGGGAGACTGACTCATTCCTCCCATTTCAGCCTCCCTTGAGTCCCAGGTCCCTGCTGCAACCTAAGCCCGAGGCCATGGGAGAATCAAGCCCAGAGGAGCCATGCTAGGCCCATCTCCTGCTGCCTGCTCAGCAATGGGCCTGGCCAAGGCAGGGATGAAGCCCCCACCTTGAGGAATCACCGAAGTGGGACATGCCATCCTCACTGCATGGCTGCCACCAAGACCAACTTGGTCTCAGAACAACACAGGATGTACCCAGCATGGAGGTACATGCTGTAGTCCTAGCATTTGAGATGCACAAATGGGTTCATCATAAATTCCAGACAGCCTAGGCTACAAAATAAGACCCTGTCTCAAAAACACAGAAAAAGAAAAATTGCAGAGCATAAAGCAGGCTCCTTGAGGCCAGTTTGTTCACCCCAGAATGCAAGGAGCTTCCCTGGAATGGACCTTCTCCAATCAATCACATTCTGTCTTTCCTTCCACTGGTGGTACTGCCTCCCTGGGATGGACCTTCTCCAATCACACTGTCTTCACTTCCACTGGTGGTACTCACTGGCAGTACAAGCAGATTGACTGCCACTACTGCAGCTGGCCCTGACTTGGGTAGCCACAGAGCCTCTCCATCACCTCACCATGCTATCTGGAGACCTCAGAGTTCTGGGCCTGCTTCTCCCTCTCTGACACCCGGATGCAGGATTTAGGGACACCTAACTATCTGCAGCCACCACTAGTATAACAATAAGCCCATGTAATATACCAAGGTCTCTAGGGCATTTGGCTAAGGTGTAAATCTGTGTTGGAGTGCTTACCTAGCATGTGTGAGATCCTGGGTTCTGTCCCTAGCTCCATCAAGAAGGAGAAAGAAAAGAAAAACAAACAAACAAACAAACAAGAAACCCACTTGGCTCTACAGCCAGCATTTAATAAATGTGCACAACTTGAGTTTTCATTGAGAACACGTGCGCCCTGCTTCTCTCAGCCACCCTGGCAGGCACATTCCCTTCTCCTGGCTCCCGGGTGAAAGCTTTGGTTAGGCCATTCCCACCACTGCCCCCCACATCACCAACACCAGCCCCCCAGGGAGGGCCACACTGGGAGTTTGCTCTCTATAGGACACCAAGTCCTGGCTTTGTTTCAGGACTGAAAAAAAAAAACCTTGTCTGGGGCTACTGGCCTTAGGAACGGGCTGAGACATTGTGGTCTCCTGGCAACACAGGCAGGGCTCTGTCCTCCCCGGGGGCTGGGGATCTGGTGGGTGAGGACTAGTATGTCCCTTGAAGGCCTAACAAGGGACCTCCTAGGGAAGAGAGGGACTCTTTGGCACAGGCACTGCTTACTGCCTCAGGGAGACCCAGGCCCATAGTGTACCTTGTCCCAGTCACTGTGCCAAGGGACATGAACGGCCTGGGGTCAAGAAGCGCTCTGGGACTGGACAGGAGAAGCAGGTCTGTCCTATGGCTTTCCACGGTTCCTATCCCTGAATCTGGGCAGTGAGATGATAAGAAAAGTATAATAGTCCTCAGCTTGGACAACTGTGTGCCCCAGCGACATCAATCTGGTTGCCATGACTACAGGCAGGGGAGATGTTGGCATCCAGCTGGTGGAGACCAGGAGGGCTTCTTCTGTACACCACAATGAACAGGGCACCCCGCCCCCACAGCAAATAACCCCAGGACGAGAACCTTGCTGTGGGAACAGACTGCCTTAGTGAATGCCTAGCTCTGTCTGCTACTTCCTAGATAGGCGGCTTTGAGTATAGTCCCTAAAGTCTGCAAGCCCAGTTTCCTCACCTGTAAAATGGGCACAGAGATAAGAAGTTTCCTGAGAGTTGAGTTAGATAACATGGATGAAGTCCTTAGCTTCTGGCCCAAGCACCAAGTAAAGGTTTGGGTGTGTTGGTGAAGCTGGGCAAGAAGGGGAGAACGGGGGAGGTGCTCAGGCTCCGGGCTGGGCCTGGAAAAACTTACCTCGAAGCTGGTGGGTTGAGCCACACACAGCTTCTTCACTAATGCAGCTGCCATGTCCACTGTAGCTTGGGACAGTGTCTCCTCCCATTCGTACTGCAGGCTGCTGGGACTCACATCTTTGTAGTCTGTATCTGAGATGGCAAGACCCTTAAAGTCAGAGGGCTCTGGGAGCTGTCCCTCCTTCAGTATGTTTGAGGCAAGAGGTTAGAGAGACATGTCGAAGTCATAGCAGGCATTGCCGAGGTGCCCATTCCCAGGGCATGGGAGGGTCAGCAGGTAGGAGGATGTGCAATGCTAACAGCAAAGACAGGAAGTAACCTAAGCACCCATCTATCAGAAGGAGTACATTGGGTTCTATTACTAACAGTGTTCAGCAAAGGTGATTCTTCTCTGAGAGGCCTGGGGCTATGACTTGGTTTGGGAACTGCTTGCCTAATGTGCACCAAGCCCTGGGTTCAATGCCCTAGCACAGAATAAACCAGACACGGTGGCTCGTGCCTGTAACTCCAGCACTTAGGAGGGAAAAGCATCAGAACAAAAGTCAAAGTCATCTTCAGCTACACAGCAAGTTCTAGGTCAACATAAACTACATGAGACTCTTGCCAAAAACAAAACAAAGCTACCTTGTCTGTGTGTGTTTGTCCATGATGCCCCTCTCTGTAGAAGTGTTATCTTTAGGGTGACAGGAACAAGCTGGCCATGTCATAACTCTATCCCCAGAACCAGGTGCCTGAACAGGTACAAGGTACAAGAACAGAATCACACTTGTACCTTAGGAGGACCCTTATGTCAAAGCTGGAGACCAGACCACTTAATCTCCATGGCAACCACCAGGGAAAAGATGCTGAAGGCAGGCCCAAGCAGCTGATCTGGGCTCTGAATTTGAAGAAGGGTTCTGGCTTCTGACTTGTATCTTTGGGGAATTCAGGCTTTAAGGGAGTGGAACAAGGGAGGAGGGGAATGAATGTCACTCATAAACACTATTCACAGGTTGTTAGCTAAAGGGTGTGACATTTCCTCAACATCAGTATACCATATATTCAGAGCTGAGGAAACAGAGGCAGAGACACCCATGGCTGAGGTCACATGTCTCTGACAATGAGGTCCTACTCAGCACTGACAAAGAATGGAGGCCAGATTCATGCTGCATAGTGGGCCAATGGCTTTAAGTAGGGTTTGCCTTGGGAAGTGATGCACTCCAAAGTGATCACAATGATGGGTGTGCACCTCTGAGTAAGCCGGAGCCGATGCTGGATCAGACTCACTATGCTTTGCTTTGGGTTTTGCTGTCCTGAACACTCACCAATCTTCCTGCTTCCTGCCTCATCCTCTCCAGTGCTAGTGTGATGGATCCGCCACACGCAGCTTAACTGGACACTTCAAGAGGTGGCTAGCATAGTGTGTAAAACACATCTCGAGAAAGCTGGGTTTTATTTGGGTTTTTGCATGTGTATGTGTGTGTGTGTGGTATGTGTATGCATGTTTACATGTATGTGGGTGCACACATGTGTTGATATACATGCATATGTACTCATGTGAAGTCCAAGATCCAGATATTCTTGATTGCTCTCTTACATGTATTGAGGCTGGGACACTCACTTGAACCAAAAGCTCACCAATTTGGCTAGTCTAGTCAGACAGTTTACTGCCCTTGGCTCTGCCTCCTGTGCACTGGGATTACAGGTGAGCTACCATGCCCACCCAGCAGTTTTTGTTTTTTAGATTTATTTTTATTCTTAATAACCTATATTTGTCTATGTGTGGATATGAGCAATTTTTTTCCAAGACAGAATTTCTCTGTGTAGCTCTGGTTGTCCTAGAACTTACACTGTAGACCAGGCTGGCCTTGAACTCAGAGATCCACCTGCCTTCTGAGGGCTGGGATGTGTAAGCAGTACTTGTGGAGTCCAGGAGGGGGGCACCAGATCCCCTGGAGCTGGAGTTACAGGTGGCTGTACTCCACCCAACATGGGTGCTGGGATCCAAAGTCAGGTCTTCTACAAGAGCAATGCATGCGTGTAATCACTGAGTAGCATTCTGGCCCCAGCTGGCTTTTTATGTAGTTTCTGGGGATCTGAAGTCCCTTGCTCTTGCTTTCATGGCAGCATTTTACCTAATAAGCCATCTCTCCATGGAGACCCACAGTTAAGGTGTTTTTCAAAAAAGATTAATTCTAGCAGGAGCAGAGATGTGGTTCGATGATAGAGTACTTGCCTAGCTCTCACGAGACTCTGGGTTCAATCCTGAGCACAGAAAAAAGGAAACTAAGATGATAAAAATCATAGAAAGATGGAGAGTTTGGGACCAACCTAGGCCTTATAACAAACCCTGTCCCCAAAACAAAAACAAGAGCCAAGCAAGGTAGCACATGCTGAAATCCCAGTGAGTTCAGGGCCACCTCCTGCTACACAGTGAGTTCAAGGATAGCCTGGGCTACATGAGACTCTATCTCAAAAACCAAAACAATAACAAAAAAAGTGATAGTAAGAATAATCTTGGGGTTGGAGAGATAGACCAGTGGTTAAGACTCTGTCTGCTCTTCCAGAGGACCCAGGTTCAGTTCCCAGCACCCACAGGGTGGTTCACAACCTGAACTCCAATCCCAGGAGAGCCAATGCCCTATGCTGATCTTCATAGGCGCTGCACACTTGTGGTGCACAAACATACATGCAGGCAAAATACCCATGCACATAAAGTAAAAATAAAGGTTAAAAATAATAATAAATTTTTAAAAATTTAAAGTATATTGTTCATATTTCCTTATTCAGAGGAATAATTGTCTCCTAAAAAAGACAAAAACCAACTAAACAAAACCAAAAGTATTTTTCTTTGCCCCAGACACAGGTCTTATTCAACTCTTTCCATGTACCACTATAACAGAGAGGCAGAGCACAGGGGACCTTCACATTAGCAGGGACTTTCTAGAAAATCGAGAATCCTGAATCAATTTGTCCACAAAATAGACAGACTAAAAGTGTCATTGAATTTAAAACAAATTTCCTACAAAAGCTCAGACCAGGAGATTTCATCTGAAGACAATTCAGCGAGAGGGGAGAGCCAGCACCCTCTGAGCTCGCAGAGAGCCCAGAGAAACATCTAGAAGAGGTTAGCTCTTGACAGTGACCATTTCTGGGACAATTCAGGGGTATACAGCCAGGGAAGGCCTATCTGGGAATTCTGTGGGTCTTCACATCCGGCTTCCCACCATGGCCATGGTGACGGCCATGCGGAAAGGATGGAGTCACCTGTAATGGCCGGGTCCCGGGCTGTCATGTTCAGCAGTGTAATGGAGGACAGCACCAGTGTGTGCGCAGCCCTGGCCTTCTGGAACAGGGGTCCGGCTGTGTGCAGCTCCTTACAGGCAGCCTTGTGCAGTACGCCAGCCTGGAAGCTCTGCTGACAGCTGAAGCTGGAAGCTAGACTGGCCTGGACCAGGGGAAGACACATACTCAGACCGTGTTCTGGGACCCAGGCAGGAGCTGCAGCAGTCGGAAGGGCTAAGGGCCACAGAAGAGCTTCAGGACCCCACCCCACCTGGGCAGTGACATAGTAGACCAGGTAGAAGAGGGTGGAAAATTGGAATGGGAAAGTCCAGCATTCAGGAGCTCGGGGACAGGAAAGATGTGGCAGTCAGAAGGGCTAGGAGTGGTGAGTGCAGTGTGGACAAGGCTCTTGGCCTCTCTGGAATAAAGGTTGGTGTGAACGCAACCCTTTCTTCCTTATTCAGGTGGACGTTGTCCAGAGCACACGCCTGTCGTTACAGAAAGATGTGGAGGGGGAAAGAGGGAGAAGATATGATTTTAGGTGAGAGGAGGAGGGATGAAAGCAGGATAAAGAAAGCAGAGCAGAAGCAGGAAGGGTGAGGAGAGAGGAAGGAAGAGAGGAGGAGGGAAACAAGAAAAGAAAAGGAAGGAGGGAGGGAGGGAGGCAGGCACTGTGGCCTTTAGTCCCAGCACTTGGGAGGTAGAGGCAATTGAAGGGGGAAGGGAGAGAGGAGGAGAGGATGGAGAAGAAAGGAAGGGGGAGGGACAAAAAAAGGGACAGGGAGAGTGTAACAGAGGAAAGGAAACTGTGGGGGGTGCACTTACCATCCCAGGCAGGGGTTGAGTGTTCAGGGAGGAGTGGGCTGTGTGCAGGGAGCATAGCGACAAGTCCTTGGTCTTGAGCAGCAGATCTCCTTGGCTCTGGTATGTGGTGGGACACCGGCCCAGGATGTCTACCTGGGATGTTCAACAGAGTGGTTAGCTCCTGCACCGCCTCCACTCCGCTGCCCTTCCCTTCTGGCGCTGGTCTCACCTCCTCAAATGTCTTGGATTCATGGACCCCTGGACAGCTCTGTACAAGGCTCAGAACTGATCGCTTCACATTCAAGGCCCAGCGTGGCTCAGAACGGTGGGGACACAAGTGGAGCACTTGCCCGGCACTGAAGATGAAGCCAAGAGGATTGCGGCCCAGCACAGCACTGTGGGAGGAGGGATGGGGGTCACAGGGCTACAGTGACTCTGTCCTGCAGAACTCCCCATAGGGAACACCTAACCTAGGTACTGCTTCTCACTTCTCTCTGCTCCAGGGTGTCTCCTGGGCTTGTGAGCATGGAAAGCCACAGGCAGGTGAGTTCATATAGAAGAGGCTCAAGATCAGTCTGAGCTCTGAAACTTCTCTTTGAATCCAGAATCTGTTGCCGCAAATGACACCCCAAGGGCACCCAGAAATCCACTCATGTCAGAAAAGCTTTCACTGAAACCATGAGGGTCCCCACCGCCTACAGTGTCACCTACCAGAGAAGAGCAACTCCAGCACAGGAAAACGGCAGACTTTGTCCCAAAGCCTTGAACTCCTAATCTTCCAGCCTCTACTCCAGGTGTCACTATCAGTGCTGGGGACTGAATCCAGAACTCAATGCATGCTAGACAAACACTCCACCAATTAAGCTAGCCCCACTTTTTATTATGGCTGGGAGTAGGGGGGTGCATTACTGAGGACTGAATCCAAGGCACCACTCATGCTGAGCAAGCACTCTCACTAAGCTTTATCACCCTTTTCTGTTTTCCTTTCTTTTTTTTCTACCTTTCTTTCTTTCATTCTTTCTTTCTTTCTTTTCAGAGGAGTTTTTTGTTTTTGTTGTTTTGTTTTTTGAGACAGGGTTTCTCTGTGCAGTCCTAGCTGTCCTGGAACTCACTCTATAGACCAGCTAGCCTCAAACTCACAGAGATTCGCCTGCCTCTGCCTCCCAAGTGCTGGGATTAAAGCTGTGCACTGCTCCCCCCCCCCAGCCAAGACTTACTTTTTAATTGGATGTATATGAGCATTTTGCCTGACTGCACGTATATGCACTGTGTATGTGCATTGTGTATGTACTTGGTGCCCAGAGGTCGGAAGAGGGCTTTAGATCTCCTGCAACTGGAATCAAGGACAGTTGTAAGTCACTTGTATTTGCTAGGAACTGAACCTGGGTTTTCTGGAAGAACAACAAATGCTCTTAACCGACGAACCATCTCTCCAGCTTTTCTTTTCTTTCTTTCTTTTTTTTTTTAAAGACAGAGTTTTACTACATAGCATAGGCTGATCTTGAACTCGAAACCTTCCTGCCTCGGTCCCTCTAGTAGCTGGGATGACAGGCTTGTACTACCTGGTCCCCATCTTTTTTCTTCAGGCCCATTT
The DNA here is from genome assembly GCF_003668045.3 of Cricetulus griseus. Classification (NCBI taxonomy): domain Eukaryota; kingdom Metazoa; phylum Chordata; class Mammalia; order Rodentia; family Cricetidae; genus Cricetulus; species Cricetulus griseus. The sequence continues at coordinate 35,808,500 of NC_048600.1, read as the reverse complement.
GTATTTCCTAAAAACCTACCTCCTTTCCCCTTCCCTGTTCCAAGACTTCGGAGCTCAGGGGCCCATGTGCTTTTGAATATAAATGCATACGCTGTTTCCCCTGTCATCTGCCTATGGACATTATTTCAGCTATGAAGACAGCTAGAGCAGAGATAAAGTCTCCTGCCTCACACCACAGAGGGCCTCTCACCACCACCACCATCCCCCTTCAGTACAGACAAGACAGCATGGAGCTACAGCAGAGGCTAAGATCTGGACCCACACAGTTGGTTCCAAGGTCAAAGTCCTCAGAACCATGGGAATTGCCTTGAGAGTCTGTCACTGTGAAACAGGCCTTGGAAAACCAGTTTTTATGTTAAACATTGACTCCAGACTTGGGCCCCTAGGCAACTAGACAGAATTAAAGCATGATTTGTTGTGTTGGACTCCTTCAAAGTGGACCACCGCTTACCTCTACTGGGCATCACGTGGCCAGGTTCTCTTGTCAACTTGACACAACTTAGAGTCAATTGGGAAGTGGGAGCAATTGAGCAATTGCCCAAATCTGACTGTCCTGAAAGATTATCTTGATTGAGGATTGAAATGGGAGGGCCCAGCCCACTGTAGGTGGCTGTGTCCCTAGTCAGATGGGCCTGAATCTTATACAGCACCTATAGGAAGCTACAGAGTGAGCCAGTAAGCAATGTTCCTCCTGTGGCTTCTGCGCTGATGTCCTTTAGTGATGGACCTGCAGGGTGTCATCTTTCCTTCCCCCAGTTGCTATGGTCATAGTGTTGATCATAGCTACAGAGCACAGACTGGGAGAGCATGCTACACTGCACAACCCATCTCATCCATCAGGTCTGGAGATATAGCAATAGTTTTCAGTTCTAACCCTGTGCTCATCTTGGATTCCAAGAAGAACAAAACAATAGGCACTTCAAGTAAGGCACATCACTCCCTAATAGAGGGCAATTAGCCACAAAAGACAGGGATGGTCACCTTGTGGGTACCAAGTAGCCCCTCAAGCACTGACAGCGGTAAGAACTTCTTCAGACCACCGTCACAGAACCAGATTGAGTCAAGGACACACCTTGCCAGGTCACGCAGGCCTCTTCTGTACCCCAACTCTTCCTCTAAAGCTCATGACAGCACCCAAAAGATGGATATGGGGCCTCTGCCCCCTGCATCTGTTCTTCCAAGCACTGATTAGGGTGCCTCTGTCTGCTTTTCACAATCACTCAGTTCTCAAATTGGTATAACAGGACAGTGGCCGAGCCTAGCTGGTGTGAGCTGCAGGAGCTCTGGCTTTTGCTCTCAAATTCCAGGTTGTAATCATTCAGACTAGGCAACCAGGAGTGTGGGCTGCACACAGCAGCCAGGAAGGTACCAAGGAGCAGGACTGAGCCTGTGCCTCTGGGCCCTACTCTGACCTGGTAGGACTGCTGGTCAATGCCTGGTCCCTGGAAGTTAGTGGAGAGGGGTGCTGAGGCCTGCATCCCTGTGTAGAGAGAGGAGACCATGGTGATCCAGGACCAAGGGAAATGACCACACTCCAAGCCCACAACCAGTAACACAGGCCCTTGAGCAAACAAAATTGTCCCCATTTCCACCTCCCAGGGAGACCCTTGTATCCTACCTCTCCAGTTGGTGTCAGGGGTGGGGGTCCTAAGGCAGTGCCTGGGATTTCAAACACTGGGCTTAGAGAAATGCTAATGGTACTCTCTCAGAATACAAGTGTCAGTCTGGTCTCAAGGAGAGTGGCAATCCCCAGGGCCCCTGACTTAGCATTTCTGATGAGGAGTGGGGGACAATAGGCCCCTTAGAGGAGACAGCCCCTAAGCCTTTCAGGGGACCCATCTGCCCCTGGCCAGTATCTCCCACCCGGTCCTGTCCCTGTATTCCTAGACAAAGGCTTTATTTTTTTAACAAATGAATTTGCAATAAAAAAGGAAGAGGAATCTGTCAGATGGGGCCGTCTTCAGACTGGCTGCCCTTGCAGCTTTGAGCCCATGTCAGGGAGCCCTGGGAAACCAGCATAAGGCAGAGTTCCAGGCTTGGCTGGGTCACAAAAGGGCAGCTTAGCCAGGGGGCAGGCAGGAGATTGCCTTTTACCTCCTCAGACAATGGGGGAAGGAAGACCAGCTGGCCTCAGGGGGAACAGAGATCAGAGCCACCCAAAACCCACACAAGGGCTGTGCCCATTGGGTAGCTAGCAGATAAGAACTCTCTACCTGCTGCAAGTGAGTGGCAGGCAGTAGTGGGGAGTCCCCTCCACCAGAAAAGAAGTCACCTAACCATGTTATTTGGAATCATGAAAATTCCCATCTCATTGGTGATCTAGCCAGATCACTTGACAGAGTCAAAACATGAACATAAGCTAAGTGTGGTGGTACACAACTGTGATCCCAGCACTCAGGAGGCAGAAGTGGAATAATCAGGAGTTCAAGGCCAACCAAGACCATGTAACAAATTTGGAGCCAACCTGGGCTGCAATAAAATCCTGTTTCCAAACAAAACCTGTCAAGATAAACCCTTATTTGACCATCACTCCAAAGTGACATCTCTTCAGCATTCCCCTTCTTGGGTTTTCTGGTCTGGCTTAGTGTACCCAGAGACCATTAGTCATGGGAAGGGGTTACAGGATCATACACAAACTCCCAGGCCAGGGTCTTACCTCAAACTCTCTGACTCCTTCAAAACCTTCACCTTCGACCCCAGAACAGAGGTCACCTTGAAGTCTGGAAGCTGAAGCAAAGAGTACTATGAGGTGGTTGCCTCTCAACTCCCTTCGTGATAGAGGCTAATAGGGTCCGTACCTCAGAGAGAAGGTTTGATTCCTGGGTGGTGGCTACCCAGAGACTCCAGTCGTAAGTAATAGAATTGGCCAGGTGCTTGCTGCTCCCTGCCACGAGTTTATTCTCATTTTACCCAAAAAGACGACCTTACAGTTTGATAGAAGTGTTCCTATGACAGGAATCCACAGACTAAAATAAGTAGTGACTGAGTGGTTGAAAGAGACAGTGCTTGCAGCCAAACCTAATGACCTGAGTTCGATCCCTGGGACCCACACAGTAGAAGGTGAGAACTGTCTTCTTACAAGTTGTCCTGCAACCTCCACATGTGCACCCACACAGAAATAAACTAATGAAGACTCTGCCAATGAGATGGGTTTAAGTGACAGTGTCAACTGATACTTTAGAGGGCTAATTTCGAACCCAGAACATAACCAGTTATAAACACATATAAAAAATTACCAAAGACAAATGTGGTGGTATGCAACAGGATGCCCCACCATCACCAGGGTTGGTGGTATGTGTGTTTATTCCAACAAAAAATAGGTTTTCAAGAATCCGGTGGAGTGGTGTCTCCTGTGATCCCAGCACCCATGTAAAGCTGAGAAGCGTGGTTTGTGCCTGTAATTCTAGACCTGGGGTGGGACTGGGGATGACCAAGGCAGGAAGATGTGGGTTCAAGGGCCACATTTGAGTTCCAGGCTAACCTAGGCTACATAGTATCTGAAAAATAAAAGTAATTTTAAAAGTTGGGCTGGGGATATAGCTCAGTGGTTGGATGCCTAGAATGCACAAAATCATGAACTGTATACCCAAGGTTGGGAGAAAATAAAAAGGAAATTTTAAAAAGTGTTTATTCTTCAGGTGTGACACACACCTTTAATCTTAGAACTTTAATCCTAGAGGGGTGTGTGGGGGGGGGGGGGGGGGAGTCTCAGGTGTGTCTAGGCCAGAGGTTGATGTCAGTGTCTTCCTCTGTCACTCTTCACCTTAGTTTTTGAGCCAGAATATCTCACTGAGTCTGGAACTCACCAACTGGGCAAGACAAGCTGCCAGAGAGCCCTGAGGAATCCTCTACTCTCCATATCCATAGGGCTAGAATCACGGGTGTGTGCCCAAGCCCAGCTTTCCCCGTCAGGCCGGGGGATTTGAACTCAGGTCCCCAGAAGACAGAGTATAATGGAATGAAGTTCTGGAACATATTAGAATATAGGCAAGCTTTGAACACATTGTAATCAGTGAAAGGAGCCAGAAAAAAAGAAAGAAAGAAAGAAAGAAAGAAAGAAAGAAAGAAAGAAAGAAAGAAAGAAAGAGCTTGCCAACCAGGTGACTCCACGTTCCAGAAGTTAAGAAAATCCCTAGACTCAGGAGAGGAGGGGTGGGGCCAGGGGAGGATTCAGTGAGTTAGTGACTGAAGCGCCTGTTTAAGGTTCTGAGAACATTCTAGAAATGGACAGCATAAACATAATCAGCATCACCGAACCCATTAATATAGACAATTCCATGCTGTATATATCTTACCACAGTAAAATAACTAAACACAAGCTACAACAGCCTGCATAATACCATTAAACTTAAAGGGGTGTCCAACATTTTGGCATGTATTATTTACAAAGTTCAGACTTTTAAACCACAGAGTCAAATTACACAAAAAAAATTGCAAAAAAAAATTCAGAATGTTTTAAGTAAATTTGCAGTTTTGTGTTGGGCTACATTCACAGCTATCCTTGGGCTCATGTTGGACAGGCCTGCAAGAGAAGGTCAAAAGAGCCCTCCAGGTAAGTCATGCAAAGAGCATCAGGGGGTTGGGATGATGCAACACAGACTGCAGGAAGCCTAGAGATCTCTCAAGACCACCTACACATCCCAATATAGAGAGACCCTCTCTCAAACACAAAAACAAACAAACGACAACCAAAAGAATTTGGAGTTAGAACCATCACAAAAGACACTGTTCTGTGGTTCACATGGAAACACACACAACAGTTTTTAAGAAACTCTTATCAGCAAGTGCTCCAGCCAGCTCAAGAATGCCACACAAGTCCCATCAGAACCTCAGAGAAAACCAAGGCCATGTATATGGCACAGGAAGGTTTGTCTAAGAAGCAGGACAGTCACCATAACAGGACACACGGGAGTAGGTGAGCAGTTCCCCTTCAAAGGGTACAAAGGAGCTTTTGATACTTGGAAAAAAATTCAACCACCCAGTGGACTGAGCCCACTGTTCTGCCAGGACTGACACCACTGCATCTAATGGCTCACCTTTATCCTAAGCCTGTGGACCGGGCAGTACAAGGCCAGTGTCAGCAGAAAGAATGACAAGGCAGGCCTAGAGGCTCAGCTGAACATGTTTCCACCAGTCTATTCACTATTCGTGTGTGTGTGTGTGTGTGTGTGTGTGTGTGTGTGTGTGTGTGTGTGTGTATGTGTGTGTGTGTGTGTGGTGTGTGTGTGTGTGAGTGTGTGATGTGTGTGTGTGTGTGTGTGTGTGTGTGAATATGTGTGTGAGTGTGACTGTGACTGTGTGTGTGTGTGTGTGTGTGTGTGAATATGTGTGTGAGTGTGACTGTGTGTGTGTGTGTGTGTGTGTGTGTGTGTGTGTGTGTGTGTGTGTGTGTGTAAGCCAGAGGTCAACTTTGAATGTTTTCCTATCACTCTCGACTTTTTTTTTTTTTTTTTTTAATCTGAAGCTTTGTGGCCTGGTGGTGCTGGTGCTTGTGGCCTGGTGATTCCAGCACTCAGGAGGCAGAGGCAGGTGGATCTCTGTGAGTTCAAGACCATCCTGGTCTACAAGTGCTAGTTCCAGGACAGCCTCCAAAACCACAGAGAAACCCTGTCTCAAAAAAAAATCTGAAGCTTGTGAATTTGGCTCCAATAAGCCTTCTGTCTCTGCTTCCCCATAGCCCAGTTACAGGTGTACATGGCCACACCTGACCTTGGACATGGTTACTGGGGAGGCAGCAAGCACTTTACCCACTGAATCAATCCCCAGCCCAGGTCCAACTCTGTCAAAGGCTTTGGCTTGTTTTTGATTCACCCACACCTTGGACCTTCACACTGGACCCTCAGTTAAATTGTCCCCATATCCTTTGCACCTGCTTCTTCCTGCTGGGCCACTGAGGTATCACCTGCAACTAAAATAGGGTCCCTTCCACACACCCCTTCCTGGGAACCTCACCTCCTGAATCTGAGGATACCTTGTAAAGATTTCTGTTTATTAGGTAGATTGGAAATTCAGGGACCGTGTCAACTCCTTGTGCCACCACAACCTCCCAGCCACGCACACACTCACCCATAAGGTCATCTGGCATGGGCCTAGCACTTCAAGGATGGCCAAGCCCTGGAGGCCCAGGCCACTTGTCTCCAGTGGCGCCCCCCTCAGGCTGGTGCTGGTGTTGCTGGAGAATCGGTAGGTGTATCTGGTGCCCACAGGGAGATGTGGCCCTGCTGTCTCTGGAACCAGAGGGAGGGAGCAATGTCACCCTAGCAAATGTCACCCAGCATTGTTCCCACTCCCCTCTCTCCATGTGAACCCTGAGAGACTAGCCTGGCTGAAGAAGCAAGGAGCAGCAGACCCTTGTAAAGGGCTCAGAAGAAAACAAAGACACTCCCAGAGTGTGCTCAACCTTGGTGATTCGTGGGTATATGTGCATACATGCACATTTGTCTGTGTGTGCACATGTATGTGGAAGCCAGAGGACACCCTGGCTGCTGTTCCTCGGCAACCCAATTTTCTCTTTGGACAGGATCACTCTCAGGCCTGGAGTCCTGGACTCAGGTGAGCTGGCTGCTCAGCTCAGCAAACCCCAGGACCCAGGCAAATGGTACTGCAAGTGTGAACCACTATACCCGGGTGCTTTGTATGTGGATTCTGGTGATTGGAATTGTATACTCATGTTTGCTTGGTAAGCACTTTATTGACTGAGCCATCTCCCCAACCACCCACCCCTCAAGCGGGCATTCCTTACTTTCATCATTTTATAGAAATTCAGCAAATGCTACATTCAAGCCTCAGCAGCCTCCAGCCAGTGAGATGGCTCAGATGGTAAAGGCCCTTGCCAACAAACCTAATGACTTGAGTTTGATTCTTCGGATCCAAAGGTGGGAGAAGGAACTGACTCTCTGAAGTTGTCCTCTGACCTCTATACATGAGCACATATGCATCACCCCCAAAACACACACACACACACACACACACACACACACACACACTAACCTTGGCAGCCTGGCTCCTCCTCTACAACCCTGATAAATATGAAGTAGGAATGGGGCTGTTAGCTTCCTTTTAGTAATAATCCAGGCAGGAAAGGTAGCCAGCCTGGACTAGAGGTCTTGCTGGGGGTGAGGAGGAATTGCTAGCAGGATGAGTGGCTGTAAGGAATAGAGGTGTCTGGAATTTTATAAGCCCACCTGATGGAGAAATGTGAACATTTCCTTGTCCAGTGTCACTCTGTCATAGCCTCAGGTCCCCAGGACACTTATCTCTTTCTCACCAATTTTCTCCCAGAGTTTTCCAGTCTGCTCCACCCCGAAAGACAAAAGGGATGTAGGGCCAAAGGCAGTTATCCACCTGGGAACTCCAAGGCAGAGGGAAAGCATGGCTTGGGGCTGGGATGGCTTGCTATTGGAAACTCACTGTGTGGGTGGCTTGGTTTCTGGAAACACAGCCAAGGCCCTATGGGACTGTTCTTCGCCCCACCTTGCAGCTCTGCTATGCTCTGCATCACCCTTGCTCTGACTCTGCCCCCATGGCCCAAGACTCCTGGTCAGAGGTGTGACTCAGTGTCCCTGGGAGATGCACTCACCTTTGCAGGCCACCATGCAGGATGCCTCCTGTCTGGTATGTGAGTCTGCAATTTCTGAAAGCACAATCAAAACCAGGGCAAGGCGTGAGAAAGAGGCTTGGGATAGTACCCTGCACCATGGGCCACCCACCTGCTGAAGGAGAGGATGAGACAGAGGGGGCAGGAGTGAGGGAGCTCTCCAGCTCCTGACCCCTTGGCCAACCTGCCCTTCCCCGGTTCAGACGCCACCATCAGTATCAATGCCCCTGATGGCTCAAGCAGGTGGGCCTGGAAGCCCTGCGTGTCTCTACTTTTCTTCTGCCACACCCCCAAGTCTGATGCATCAGCGAGTTCTGTCAGCCCCACCAGCTAGTGCTAGTCTTCCTTCTTCCCTCATTCCCTCTCTCCCTTCACCCTTCTCTCCACCCAGCTGCCCACCCATCCAGAGGGCCATGGCTCCAGCAAAGCTACACCTTCTCTTGCCTAGACACCAGGAGAGCCCTCCAATGATCCAGCAGCCACAGGAGCTGGCACAGTCAGTAAAGCACAAGTACAAAGGCTGGAGTGTGTGTGCGCGCATGCGTGTGTGCATGTGTGTGCTATAGCACATGTAGAATCAGAGGAGAACTAGCCAGAACCATGTGTGGGATCAAACTCAGATCATCTGGCTTGGTGGTAAGCACCTTCACCCTCTGAGCCATCTCACTGACCCTATTTATTTATTTATTTATTTATTTATTTATTTGGAAACAGGGTCTTGCTATGTAGCCCAGACTGGCCTAGAACTGGTGGTCCTCCAGCCTCAATTGATGTGCTCTAGCATGCCTGGTTCAGACTCACTCACTTCTGAGAAGAGGTCTGAAATGGACTGAAACCCATGTGTGTTCTACAGCCTGAAAGGCTTCTCACATCCATGGTTGATGTAGATCCACCCCTCTTCACTCAGCCAGCCAACAAGGGTTTACTGAATCCCCAGGGAAGACAGAGAGCTTGCTGCCATCCTGCGACCCACTGATAGTCACCTCTGGTTCCTGGGGCTTGAACCCTCACTAGTGTATGAGTCTGATACTTAACTTGGGTACTAGAACATTGCGAACACATTAGAAACAATAGTGCCTGCCTCCTCCCTAAATCTAAAGACAAATCAAAAATTTTCAGTGAAACTTTAGTGTCCCAATTGAAAAAGCTACAAAGGTGTGGTGGCATACACCTGTAATCCCAGCACCTGGGAGGCAGAGGCAAGCTGATCTCTGTGAATTTGAGGCCAGGCTGGTCTACAAAGTGAGTTCCAGGACAGCCAGAGCTACACAAAGAAATCCTGTTTCAAAAACCAAAAACAAACAAATAACACCACCACCAACAGAATTTAAGACCATAGAGCCTGACTACACAGTGGCTTTGAGGCCAGCCTGGGCTACAAGATGATAACTTGTCTCAAAAACAAAGTTTAAAAAGCACCAAATAGAAAATGTATATTAGATTTCAAAGTATGGAGATATGCAGACATTTGATGCTTTCTAATATTTATTTTTGACAATCTTGAGTTTAAAAATTTATTAAAATTAATTCCACTTACTTTCACATTTAGAAAAAATTAAATTGGGAAAGTCACCATTCCATTTAGTCCCATTGTCTTTTACTCTAGTACTATTCTGTAAGCCCCAGTAGTCAAGGAAGCATGCAGTTCTGCCTCAGCATACTCCAGAACTTCACACCCAGCATGGGAGAGCAACCATACACCTCCCCACCCCTCCCTCAGGGTTCAGGTCTCACCCCCAGCAGCTTCTGTGAACCTTACCTTACCTGCTCTAGGAAGGCAAAAGAGGGAGAAGAGAGACAGGAATTTGCCTGTAAATTTAGCTCCTCTATCCCCCAGTGAAGTGAAGCAACGGGGGGGGGGGGGAGATTGGTCAGAGGGACAAAGGGGCATTTGGGGCGAACCTGACTCCTGCAGATCAGTGTGGCTGCCCTCTCCATGCCACTCAGACTCTGAAGAAGAAAATGCAGAAAGCTGCCTGTTTACTTACTCCCCGAGGTCATTCCTGCCTGCACCCAAAGCAGGACCAGCGCCAGGAGCCCCGTGGGTACCAGCATCACCTTCCTCCAGGGACAGAGACAGGGAAGCCCACAAACCTCAGGTTGCTCCCTAGAGGGACCAGCTCAACTCTCTCCAGACCAGGGAAGAGGGAGTGAGGTGGTGGGGCATAGACCAGCCAATCAGAAGCTTGTGGGGACACTACTCACTGCCTGGGGGAAGGGGGAGGAGGGGACTGAAATCACTGAGGGAAAAGCCCTGTTTTGCCTCGGAGGAAGCTTTAGGAACCAGTGAGGTCTGGGGCAGACGGTACTGTGTGGCTGTGTAGCTTTGTTCCTGTTAACATTTATTTGTATATATGTGTATGTGTGTATACATGTATGTCACAGCATGCATGTGGAGGTCATAGGACAACTTGCAGGAGTCAGTTCTACCATGTAGAGTTTGAGGATTGAGCTCCAGCTTGGCAGCAAGCTCCTTTACCTGCCGAGCCCTCTCACCGGCCCTGTGGGGGTTTTGTTTGTTTATTGTTTGTTTTCATTTTGTTGTAATCTAATATATAAGATATAAAACTGGCTGTCTTAATGAACAAATTCAGTGGCTTTGGGGACATCTAAGCTACTGAGCCATCATCACCACCTGATAGGCCATAGTCAGATAGTTGGCTTGGCTAGAGAAGATAGGTGACTGTGAGGCATATCTACAAGGCCTTGGGGATAGTGGTGTCACAGTGCTGGGGAGGGTGCCTGTCAGAACTTTGGCCTCAGTCCCAGAGGATAGGGGAAGGCAGCTATGCTCACTTCTACCGTGTACTCCCCAAGCTGGCCTCAGTTTCCCTCACCCCAGAGTTACCTCTACCTGGGCCTTTTTGCTGTGCTCCAGGTGCCAAAGCCAGACCTTCAGGGCAAGCCCCTGTGGCAAACACAGTCTTCAGGAACTGCTTGGTTGAGGTAGGACATCTACAGGACAGTCCTACCTTCAAAGTAGGCAGCTCAAGCCTGGGCCAGTGGCTTGGAGGGTAAAGTGCTTGCCGCATGAGCATGAGGACCTGTGTTCAACTCCCAGCACCCTCCTAAAAGCCAGGCACTTGGCTCACACCTGGTGAGGTCCAGACAGGAGGGTTACCAGATCTGGCTGACCAGCTGGTCTAGCCCAAATTAGTGAATTCCAGATTTAACAAGAAATTCGGTGTCAAAAACTGAGAGGGGAAGGGTTCTGGAAAGAGTCCAGATTCCTGTGCCCATGGTGGGCAGCTCACGACTGCCTGTAATTCTAGCTCCAGGAGATCTTCTGGCCACTGTGGTCACCCATATGCATGTCACACGAGCACTCGCATGCACATTGGAGCACGCAAACACACCAAATAAAATGTTAAAAAGAAAACAAGTGACTAAAGACTTATCTGATGTGAGTACAGCCCCATCTCCATACGTTTACGCACGTGAGCACACATGGACATGGACACACAGAGGACAATCTGCTGCATGTTAGTGTATCCACAGAGCTGTGCATCCATCACATTAGATAATTTTGAACTATTTTCATTGCCTTGAAAGGAAACCCTGTAGCCATTAATCCATCGCTCCCCTGGTCTGTGGCCCTCACCTCCACTTGCTGTTTTTATGGGTGTGTCTCCTGGAAAGTTCACACAAACAGAAAAGCCTGGCCTGTGGTCTTGGCATTTGGCTTCCTTTTCAATCAGGTGATGTCCCCACCTCAAAAACAAACAAAAGCAGATATGGGTTGTTGTGTATGTTTGTTGAGATAGGGTCTTATGTAGCCCGGTCTGACCCAGGAGTCTGACACCCTGTTCTCCATCTCCCAAGTGCTAAGACTATAGTTATCCATCACAATGTACTGCTTTCTGGTGCTGGGAATTGAATTCAGGGCTCGCCCCTTGCTAGACAAGAGCTCTAACCACTGAACTACATACATTCCTAGCATCCCTAGACACAGATGCCCCATGGGAGAGAAAAACTCACCAGTAGGGGGCCCTCGGCTGCTGGAGCCTAGTGGGGCTGTCTTATGCTACGCTGCCTCATCTGTTATCTTTGAAAACGAAAGAGGACAGCCTGTTCATCCATAGGGAGGCTGAGAAGGCCAGGGGTTGGGGTGGGGGTGGGAGAAATGACTCATTTCTGTTGACTTGTTCAACCTTTAAAAATCAGTTTCTTGATCTTTCTGGGCTCGTTAATCCACTGGCAAAAAAAAAAAAAAAAAAAATCAAAGGACTGGAAACCATAAGCAAAGGGTCTTCCTCCTGTGTTTAGACAGAGAATGAAGGCAAGAGAGGAGAGAGACGCACATGAGCTGTCATGTGATGAGCCTAGCGTGGCAGACTTGGGAGACAAATGGCTACACCATCCACACAGTGGACCAACACCCTGTTCACCGCAGATGGCAGAGATTTGTGTGACTAAGGCTGCTCAATCTTGGGCACAAAAGCAATACAGATAGAAACAAGCAACTGTGTGTTTCTTCACAGGCATCCATCTACCTGGGGTCCCAACCATGTCACTCCCAAGTATTTACCCGGTCAGACGGCTCAGCTGGTAAGGGTATCTGCTGCCAAATCTTTTTTTTTTTTTTTTTTTTTGAGACAGGGTTTCTCTTTGGAGGCTGTCCTGGAACTAGCTCTTGTAGACCAGGCTGGTCTTGAAGTCACAGAGATTCGCCTGCCTCTGCCTCCCGAGTGCTGGGATTAAAGGCGTGCGCCGCCACCACCCGGCTGTCTGCTGCCAAATTTTATGATGGGTCCAATCCCCAAGACCCACATAGAAAGGGGAGAGGACTAACCCTTGGAAGTTGTCCTCTGACCTGTACATGTACACCATGGTACACATGTGCCTACACGTTCACACGACCAACAAATAAATGGGGGATGCACAAGTTCACTCTGCATGAATCTTCACAGCTGCTTCTTTTGCTTAGAACTCCAAACAGCACAAATAAGCATGCAGCCCTCAAAAAGTAACTGGATGGACAAGCTGGGGTATGTCCATGAAGTGAAATACTATGAAACAACAAAAAGGTGCAGGGTCTAAGGGTTGATATCATAGTCCACAAACTCAGTCCACAATGCTCACTAGTAACTTGGATCAATAACGTAACCCTGAACATTGCATATTTTCCTTTATTAGGGAAGGAGACACTTGCCAAACAACAGCAGAGTATATCCTATTCACACTGCCTTTGCTGCTGATGTGGGGGTGTTGGAACGACCCTTTTAATGACAGTCTGACACACACAAACATGCTAATAAACCCTTACTCATTGCCAGCTGATGTAATTTCCCAATCAGAGGCCAAGTTCCGGGCCACGCAGACCTCAGCCAGGCTGGGGGAGGGCACACAAAGCTGGCACAGAAGAGCATCAGGCAGGAAGGCAAACACACAGGAAGGCAAAAACACTCATCACTGCAACAGAGGCTGGAGAATGCACTCCTCCTGCATCCCTATGGGACACTTCCAGGTGTCCAGTTGTCCTGGTGTTGAATGGCTCCCAGCAGTTACATGAGGAGGGGCACCAAGTGCAGATCCCAGCCAGAAGAAAGGTCTAGAAACATTCCCTCCTCCTTCCTCCCACAAGAAGGTCTCAGGAGGGGCAAGTGAAGAGGATGGGCTGCCCAAGACCTCAGAAAAAGCACCCCGGAGATGGAGGCACCAGGCTAGTGATGTAGTCTTCCATAAGAGTGTAAGCTGCCAGGCTGACCCTTGACCCTATCCCATTTACTGTCCCTGGCCATGCACCCTGACTGCAAGAGGCCTCATAGCTGTGTGCTCAGTTTAGGAAAGCAGCATGTGGTCTTTATCCGAAGCCTGGCCCTCCTTCCTGAAGAGTGGGGTCCTCAGCTGTGCTTCTCTGGAGCTCAGAACTCCCACTTGGTCCTGGGAGGGACGTGTGCACAGTCAGTGTGCCAACACAGTCCCGGTTGGTAGTCTGGAAGCTTGTTATTTGGAGGGCTCTCTTTTGGTTTTTGTTTTGAGACAGGGTTGCGTTGTAGCTGGAAATCCTCGTCTTTCTGTCTCCTCTTCTGAAGTTAGGGGATCATAGATGTGCCTTGCCATGCCCCACTTCACACGCCTGTTAATTATAACTTTCCATCTGTAATCGCACCCACACAGTCTTTCCAAAGAACATCAGGAGGTCGCTAAACTATGTAGGGCTAGGCTGTGGCTCAGTAGATAGAGTGCTTGCCTAGCATGCATGAGGCTCTGGGTTCTGTCCCCAGCACTGAATAAAGAAGACATGCCTGTGACTGCAGCACTGGGGAGGTGGAGGTTTAGGTTATCCTCTGCTACATAGTAAACTACATGAGGCTCTCTCAAAACAAAACCGTGAAGCCACCACTTAACTATCAAATATGAAATATGCATATTCATTTATTTCTGAGAAGCCCACACAAAGAGTAGCAGGTTCTAAAAGCATAAGGCTTGTTAAAGAGATAACCACCAACAGGTGAACAGATAAGGTTTACCTAGACTATGGAATATTACACAGCAGTGAAAAGGAAGGTAGCAATTTTCAAGCTACAACACACATGAACCTCAAAGATGTTAAGAAATCCAGACTCACAGAAAAGCCCAGGCATCATGTGACTATTTACATGAAATATCCTGAATAAACGAATCCACAGAGGCAGGAAGCAGATTGGCTGTGGATGGAGGCACATGCGACTCAAGGTTTCAAAATTCCTTCCTGAGGTGATGAAATGCTAGCAACACCGTGAATATACTCAAAGCCATGAATTGCATTGAGGGCCTGGATGCCTCACATCTGCCATTCCAGCACTTAGGAGGTAGAGGCGGAAGTTTCAGGAATTTGGGGACAACCTGAGCTACATGAGACTCAAAAGCAAAGCAAAGCAAAGCAAAACAAAACCAAAAACAAATGCATCAATACTTCAGGTGACTTTTGTGGAGTGTAAATTACATCAGTCTATAAAGATGAATGTCCCCCCCAACCCCCCCAAAAGAATTCTTACTTCCAAGTTCCAGGAGGTGGCTGTACTTCCTTCCTTCCTTTCTTTATCTTTTTCTTTTTTGAGACAGGTCTCAATATGTAATTCTAGCTAGCCTGAACTCATGGCCTCAAATTCACAGAGATCCTCCTGCCTCTACCTCCCAAGTGCTGGTATCAAAGGCATGTGCCATCACGACCAGCCATCAGCCGCTGTTCTTAATGAACTCCTTTTGATCCTTTCATTTTAAATTTAACCAGCATCTTGCTCTAACCTGGCAACATCCCAGGTTCCCAAGACGGTGACATTGATGCTCTCAAATCCCATTTTTATTTCTTTCCTTAGGGTCTTATACTATGGTCCAGGCTGGCCTGGAACTTATACATAACCTAAGATAGCTTCACATTTGTGGTAATAATCTTGCCTTAGCTCCAGAAATAAGGACCACCTTTGGTGTTGTTCCCCAGGGCTCTATCTACCTTATTTTTTTTTTCTTGATGCAGGGTTTCTCAGTATCCTGGAATTCCACAGCAAGCTGGGCTGGCTGGCAAGCAATTCCCGGGATCTGCCTGCTTCGTGAGACTCAGAGCTATAAACACACACCACAAGACAGCTTTTTTTGAAAAACATGGGTGCTGGCATCAGGACTGATCCTCTTGCCATGGACTCCTTGAAAATGTTACTTAAGTATAGGTTGAAGTGTCTTTATACTTGTCAATGGTTGTCATTTTGCTTAAATACCTATTTTTATTTCTGCTGCATTCATACTTCAACCCACCCCATTGTATTGTTACAATAAATTATATGACTTGGCATATTTAGCATAGTGGATTGAACCCAAGACCTTGGGGTGTACTTGCAGTCACCCGCTCTTATCTAACTCAAGATATTCCTATCACTGTCAAGGGATACCCCATGTCCAGGGAGAATGTTGCTTCCACTCACCTCCCCAGTACTGGCCTCTGGATTTGCCTCTCTTGTGTGTATCCCTTCCTTTTTTTCCCTTTTGACAGGGTCACATGTAGCCCAGGCTGACTTCAAGTTTTCTTTATAACCATGGGTTGCCTTGAATTTATGATTTTCCTTCCTCCAGCTCCTGAGGGCCTAGGTTATAGGTGTACACTGCATGGTGCTAAGAATGGAACCCAGGGCTTTGTGCATGCTGGGTAAGCTACATCCCCACCCTACTCTGTGCATTTCAAGTTGTCTTAGCCTCTTACATCTGGCTTCTCTTTGAAGCCATGCTTTTGAGGCTCACCCACACCATGGGATGTGGGCACCTTTTTCCTTTTGGGGGACTTACTATGTGTTTAACCACAAACTCACAACAGCCAGGGATATACAGTCCTAAATGTAGAAGGGGCTGGCTGCCGGCACTGCACTTTGCTGGGGCTCTGGAATAATTTTGTCCTCTAGGGGGCACTGAGCAATGTCTGAAGATACATATTTTTTTAACCACAGCTGGTGGGGGACTATTGGGTAGAGACCCAGGAGGCCACTGAACATCCACCCTACATCTTACAGGGACCCCAACAACACATAATGATGCAGACACAATGCCAGCCTGTATTCTAATAGCCCTGGGTGAATTGTAGACTCTGCAGTCCCTCTTCTGTGAACAGCTCCAACATTGCTTACCCAGCATGCACACTTACTTCAAGCCCCCTTGTTTTATTGGTAAGTGCCACTGAAGGCTGCCTTTCTTTTGGGAAGCTGAGTTCTTGGCAGGACTGATGGCATCTCAGTATGCATCTATAAGCAAGACTGTTGTTATGATAAAGTGAGGGGAAGTGATGTCATTCTTTTTTAAACACCCTTTTATAACATGTATTTGCTGTATTTGTGAGTTTGTACCATGGCACATGTGTGGAGGTCAGAGGACAATTAGCTGGAGTTGATTCCCTCCTTCCACCATAGAGTCCAGGGACTGAACTGAGGTGTCTGGCTCAGCAGCCCTCTCTTAGCCCCGTGGCATTGTTTTGATGGCACAAGAGCCTTCCCTCATGTTCCAGGACACAGCGGTCCTGGAACGTGGCACACATCCAGTCAGTACTTACAGAACCATGCACGCCCTGGGAACCCTATCCTTTCCCAAACAGAAGTCAGCCATGAAGGGATGAGTGCTCGCCTAGCATGTTTCGGGCTCTAGTTCCACACCCAGAACCCATAAAAATCTGGCAAAGGGGTGCTCACCTGTATCCCCAGCACCAGAAAGGTGAGGCAGGAAGATCAGAAGTTCAAGGTCATCCTTGAACTACGTAGCCACACGGAAGTTCATGGCCAGCATGGGCCATAGGCCTGTCTCAAAAAAAAAGAAAGGCAAGGAAATACAATGGGGGAGGGTACAACTGGTCAAAACTAACCAAGGCAGTATTGCTCATTCTTCTGGACTGTTTGCTGTAAAGTAATCAAGCTCAAGCCAGACTTGTTATCATCCTACAGGGCTGGAGACAGCTCAGCTCTTCGGCTGTTGGGAAGGCTTGTTATGGTCATATCTAGGCATTTGCACTCCTAATTACAAAAACAATACAGTGAAAGCATTTCTGTGGCAGCTAGCCCACACTGGTCATGTAAAACTAAGACAGGAGCCACGCTGTTGTTAAGGATCCACATTGCTGTACATTGTTATTAAGTCTCCATACCTTACAAGAGTAAGTTTCTGTTTCCTACATCTAATGTATACTGCAATGTTTTCAACCTATGGAGAATTTGTGACCCACCCATTTGCCTTGCTAAACTCCTGAACACCTATGACGACTGCCTTCCATGTGATGTGTTCTTGCACTTATCTACCGCACAGGCAGCCTGCAGCCCTGAGTTCCCCACTCTCTGTCCAGGTCCTGACAGTCAATTATCTCAACAGTTATTTTATCAACCCTAACTCTTCCCCATAAAAGGGACCTCAAAAGCCAGTGAGGGGCTGAGGGGCTGCTCTCTGAAACCCTGACTTAAGAGGAGGCAGTCGTCTGGCCAGTCCCTTGTACACTTTTAATCAGACAACTGTGGAAATGGCTTTTCTCTCAGGTCTACCAGTCACACCACTAGAGGGCTGTGGGGGTTCCCCATGTGCTGTGTATAACTGAGGCCAAAAACACTCACCCAAGCCAGCAAGTCTTTCCCACTATGTCATATTGTATTATCTTAGTTATTCTATTACCAATAAAGACTCAAGAGTCAGATGTTGGGGTGAAAACCCTGATATATTAAAGAAGCAATTGAGGATTGACCAGCTGACCTTCTCTCAACACTCCCCAGACCAAAAAAAGCCAACAAAATGTCCCCAAATCTCCAAGTCCCTTCCTACTCCTCCCTGTGCCTATCGTATCCTGGGTCCTCCATAGTCTCTATGACTAATTCTTGCTAACTAGTCTCTGGCCCTGCCTTCTGATTCAAGGTTAACTTTATTAACACAGTCTCAGGGTGTCACAGTGTGATCAAATGTCCCCCAACAATGTCAAGCTGGGGGTGGGATTCTGGACTACACTGAGTAGCTGAAAGTAGGGAAAGCCACCAGTATGCACCAGCCTCCTTCAGTCCCCACATCAGCAAGGCATCCTATCAACTTCTCTCTTGGGGGCTGGACTTCAGATCTAGAGCAAGCAGCCCTGGCCCTCGCTCTATAGACAGACAGACAGACACTCCCAACTGTCTAAGTGGAGGCCTGCACTGACTCACTACCATCAGGCACTTGAAAGCTGCATGTAAATCAAGAACATGAAATTAGAACAGCAGCAGAGCAGAAAGAGCTAAGCCAAATCAACCACACAGAGTGGCTCTCAGTGACATAGAAGAAGGACCCTGTTACTATGCACCAGAAGTCACAAGCAGCTGATTCTAGGATGCAGCTGGTGAGATGGCCATGCCACTGTCATCAGAGACACTCCCTTGCCACATACACACCCCTCCCCCAAAGCTCCCAGAGCACAGGGCTACACTGTCCATTAAAAGCTCATATAACAGACCCCACCCCCATGCACACACCACTAAGGCACACATGGAAACACTCAGCCAGACACACACATCCATGACTGTCTTAGATCAAGGCCTATGGGAGGCTGAGTCCCCAGCCACCACCTCCCATTTGGCATGGGGTGAGCATTCTTCCTACTGGTTTAATTTCAGGCACGAACACAAAATGCAAATTACAGTTTAGGAAAGTATTCTCAAGTTCTCCCACCCCCACAGTCTTGCCATGTGCCCTCTTCTGCATTCTAGAGTCTCTCAAAGAAGCCAGAAGTGGTGAAGCATCTCATCCCAGCACTGGGGTTGCAGGAGGGGGTAAGGTCCCAGCACTGGAGTTATGGAGGGGTAAATGTCCTGGCACTGGGGTTGTGGTAGTGTTCTCAGGGCAGGGGGTGCATGGGAGGGGGTGTCTTGGGTCCCAGCACTGTCTTGTGAAAGAGGATAAGGTGAAAAGCTCCTCCCAGAGCTCCCTGCCAGTCTGAACTGTGTATCACAACCCAGTTCAACAAATAGATAAATAAAACCAGAAAAACTAATAAATGGCCAAATCAAGGGCTTGAGCTGTCACAATGTTACTGAAATTCCTTCCAGGGAGGACAGAAGCAAGGTTTATCTCTCCTCCCAAGATGGAAATGACAAATCATGGCAGGGCTCCAACAAAGTTCACTCAGGCACTCCTTGGGAGCACAGCTGAGGAGCCTCTTACAAGGGTGTGGGTGCTGCTCCCCATAAAGTTGCAATGGGAAATCATTACCACACAGGGGTGAGGTTTTCCCCAAAGCCACTGATGGACACCCCCTCCCCTAGTCTTTCTGGGTCTCCAGGCTTCCCTGAGGCTATACTCAAACAACAGGAGGTAGGGAGTGCCTGGAGCATCAGGTGGAGGTCCCATGACCCTCCCTATACCTACATGGGGTGGAGGTCCACAGTCAACAGGCCCAGTTAGGATGACCTGCACAGGGTGCAGCTGAGCTCCCAGGGACTGCAGTAGTCTGGTTTAGTCCTGTACAAAGTGCCCTCCTTGGGTGGAGGCGGCCCTGGGTTCAGTCCTTAGTAGTGAGGGAGGGATAGGCAGGAAAGAACAAGGAAATGGCACTCTTGGGGAGGTGCTTTCACACCCACCCAGCCTTGCTTGTCAAAGGCAGTGGCCTATGAGCAGAAACTGCCTAAAGCCACAGTCAACACCGCTTCCTGCATCCACCTCCTGGCTGTGGTCATGTCTTTGTTTGATCTCTCTTCTCCACCAACAGGCTTCACCAGGAAACACTCTCCTCTCCATATATGCAGGCAGTGAACACTGAGGCCAACCAAGTTCAAAGCCCCTTCTTGGAGAGTCTGTACAGGATCTCCACAGAGGGCCTGTTAGGTCTCAGACCCCACAGATGCTGAGGTGCCTACCTAGCATATCAAAGCAGACCTGGCCTCCAGGTTCTCCCTGCATCTACAGTCCCCACCTATTACAGAGTATGGCTGGGATACCCACCTTCTACCCTGAAGACCAGCCCAGGGACTTGGCTGTCCGTCTCTACACAGTCCCAGACATTTTGGTTACCTGATCCCTTTCATCTACTCTTTGGGCCTCCTGGCTTCTACACCTGGTCCCCTCCCTTCCTCCCCCACCCCTGCTCACTCAGCTCAGGGTCATATCCACTCTGGACTGTCCCAGATGTCCCTGCCTCTGGCTATGTTCTCCCACATATCTACAGTAAACTTTCTCCACCATACCTAGGAGCAGTCACATCCCTGCCTTTTTATTTCTTGTTTTCATTTAGCCTCCATGCTGTTTCGGGGTGTGGTAAGAGGAAGCCTAGGATGTATTGTGACTGTGTCAGTCTAGCAGCAGAGGCTGCCTGTGTGGATCTCTGGATCTCAGGAGCCAGCTAACATAGACTACTTGTCCAATGCCCAAGAAACAGTGGCAGAAGAGCCTAAATTCACAAAAGTATGTAGCCATCTGGCATTAAACTCCATATAATATATATTTTACAATCTTCGACACACAGCCCTTGTTTGGAAGACTCTGCATGTGTACACTAGTACCAGCCTGAGATCAGCTACACATCACAATGACTGACAGCCAAACTTCTAGCTGCATAGCCTTGAACTTGACCAAATGGAAGACCACACAATTGAGATCCCATGAGCAATGGTTTCACAAGAGCACAAATAGGGTTTCCATGGCAATATAAGCCACAACTGAATGACTTGATTCCCCTCACACCTTCCAACATGACGCTGTCACCACAGGTAGGAGAAAGGAAGGGGTGGTGCCCTCATTTCTGGCTTGGTACCCCCAACTCCCAGCATCACTCAGCCACCCCAGTCAATGAACAAGGAGGGTTTTGTTCAGAGAATGAATGAGGACAGCTTTCTTCTTGGCATTTTATTAAAACTTGAAAGCCGTGGCCTGCTGCCATCGATGACGCCCGTGGGCTCCCAACAGCCAAATCTTCGAATGCCACTCGTTAGCAACGGTCATCTTGCTGTGGGTGAGCATTCAGCAAGCCTGAGGTGTGGGTCACGAAGGATTTTCTAGCATAACAGAGAAACTTAAGATTCTTTGGGCAATGCCTGGAAACACAACACAAGGCTTTTCCTCATAGCAGGTGAACTGAAGCGCTCACCGAGTGACCAAAGATTTTATTTGTTTAAAAGTTGTATATGGTACTCATAATTCACTGCAAAAATGATGGCCAGTGTTTCTGGATCATTGCATGAACAGCTCAGACAATGGTTAGAACTGTATCTTAACCAATATGCAGTCCAGGGGCAGACTGACTTCATACATTATTGTTTGCAGCAGCTCCTATGTGGGTTTCAGCTGGAGACAGGACCTCCTATAAAGGTGGCTGGGCTGTGTCACGTTAAACACGACGGAGTGGTCACTCTGGAAGGAGACCCGACCTGCCTTTGGCGTCCTTCCATCTGGTCCTCTGGTACTGAAGGCCATGCTGGGGCCACACCAGCTCATCTCTAAAAATAAAATCACACTTCAGGTTCTCTTGAGGGTGTTCCAGTGGCCAAACTCCCAGCATCGTAGCATGGGCTCAAACAGGGGTCCCCTTATTCTCCAAAGAGGCCCCACACAGACAAGGTTTTCAAAACCACATCAAACCCATTTGGCAGTAGATGAAATTACCTTATTTGCTGAAAAGCAAAACAAAACCCCAGGAGGGGCAGTAGCACATATCTAGAGCTCTGGGTATTTGAGAGACAAAGACCGAAGGACCATTGAGAGTTCAAGGCTGGGCTGGGCCACAAAGACAGACTGTATATCAAAACTAAAACAAAACCAACTGAAAACATACCAGCAAATGGAAAAATGAAGAATGTATTATGATCACAAAAATTATTATAGAAATGTCTCCCTGCCAAGTAACTTCCAAATGTGTTTTAAGAACAACAGGAGCTCACAGGACAGTAAGGAAGAAGCAGCCCTCCCCCCAGGAGTGGGGCTGAGCAGGAGGGGCTATGATTAAACCCGGCCCAACTGTTCTTTTTTATTTTGTACTTGTAACCTTCTCCGTATACGTCTGGTGGGTGTTGGCAGCCCTTCTGTGTACAAAACAAAACAGAAACCTATGAAATTAAAGTGATTCTGAGAGCCAGAGAAGTCTGCAATTACAGAACCACAGTCTCTAAGGCAAGGTCTCTGCCATCAGGGATAGGGAGAGACAGAAAAGATCAGGCTAAACAGTGAAAAATAAGGCAATCTGGCTTCTGGGTTTGAGATGCCAACAGGAAGGCCCACTGAGGAGGAGAGGAGCCAGCCAATGGCAGATCAGTGGAGAGGTAAATGGGGTAACAATCACAGTTAGTGGGGGTGACTTGGGCAGGCAAGAAGCCCTTGAAACACTCAAGGTCCATGTCTTTGCATGTGCAGGGCATGACTCCAAGCAGCAACTTCTGGGGTTTGGAGGTTTGTTACTGTTTTGACACCCTTCCCCCCAAAAGACACACGAAGATGGAGCCCATGAAGAGATGAAATCAAGGTAGGTGCCTCTTCTGGATGGGCTGGGCAAGGGTCAGGTGACTTCCGGTAGCATGCATCTACCATCTCCCCTATGGCTGGCTGGCCAAGTCCTACAAGCGCTTGTAGGTGCCCAGGAGGGCTTTGCAGTTGGGGCAGTAATGGTCCACATCTTGCAGGGCATCTACGCAGAATGGGATGAAGCAGCAGCCAGCGATGCACCTGGGAGGGAGGACAGAGAGACATAAGGAACATGTCACCAACACCAAGAACATGCGTTCACATCCTTGTACTGGAACCTCCTGAAGGGTCTTTGGTGGGCTAACCTGGAGCTGAAGACCTATCCCTGTATGTACAAAGCCCAGTGACTGATCCCCGATACCAGGTGTGCAAACCCATAATCCCAGCACTCAGGAGATGGAGGCAGGAGGCCAGCCTTGGATACATGAGACCCTGACTCAAAAGGGAAGGGGGAGGATCTTGTTACAGGGCCACTCTGGACACTCTAGGTGGGCCCCTAAACCCAAAGATGGCATCCCTTCAAAAAGATGTGCCAAACAGAGTAAAGATGGCATGTGGCAGAGCGAGGCATGAGGGTACACCTGCCATCCTATCACTAGAAAGACAGATGCAGGAGGATTTTGAGCTCAAAGGCAGCCTGGGCTATACAGTGAGACTCAAAAGGCATCAAAACGTTGACACTCAGGATGTAGCTCAGTGGTAGAGCACTTGCCCAGCATGTGGGAGGCCTGGGCTCCATCCGGGGCATTAGGAGGAGCATTCTGGGACTGTAGCTCAGTGGGCAGAGTGCTTGCCTAAATGCACAAAGCCCTGGGCTCCATCCCGAGCACCATATAAAACCAGACATGGTAGTGCAGGGCTGTAATCCCAGCACTAGATAGGTAGAGGTAGGAGGATCAGGAGCTCAAGGACATCTTTGGATACACTGTGGCCAGCCTGAGCTACATTAGACCCTATATAAGAGAAGGAGAGGGAGGAGGAGGGAGAGAAGGCGGAAGATGGAGAGGTCATCGTCATCTTAGATGACGTTACTGCTTTGTAACGGGCACAGTCCACGTGTCAGACATGTTAGATGGCCCCATGGCCTGTGTTTTGCCTGTTCTTCAGCCCTGCCTAGCAGCATGAATATGAAGAGTATGAACATGCAGAACCAATAAAGGAGGCTGGCAGCATCCAGTCAAACTTAAACAAGAATGGCTGGGTTTAGCCAGGAGCAAAGTTGTCTTTAGGGTTCTCATGACTAGGAAATCCATGTCCCCACATGACCCTCCTAACAGCCATCTTTTGCTCATGAATGGGACTTCCTAGAGCCTTGGGCCCATGGTGGGAACACAGCCCACTGTTGCCTGCTCACTCCTCTAACCTGTGAGGTCCCTGCAACTCCAGGCACACTGACCGCATCCTCACCATGCCCCCAGGAGACAGATTTGTGGGTACTCAAACCCAGAGAAGGGAAGTCATCTGCCTGAGGGAATCTGATTCATGGTAAGACCACGTCTCAAAATGATTAAAAAGTTGGGAAAAGAAGAGACAGAAAGTCAACGTCGACCTGAGAAGTTGGCTCACATGAGGCTGACCTTGTGCTGCCCCATGCCCATTTCAAAGATAATAGGTAGTTTTAATACAAATATCTCAAAGCAGTGAAAATCTCCTCCCTTTCCTTTTGAGACAGGATCTCACTGTGTAATACTGGCTGATGTGGAACTCCCTATGTAGATCAGGCTGGCCTTGACCTCAGATCTGCCTTCCTGAGCCATCACAGCTGGCTGCTTTGTTTTTTATGAGATGGGGTCTTACCAGATAGCTCTACCTGGCCTTGAACTTATATACTCCTATCTCTGTTTTCCAAGGTTAGAGTGATGTATGTGTGCCATCAGGTCCAGCAGCAATCTGTGGTACTGAAGACAGAAACTGCACCTCACACACTCGGTGAGCTTTCCACCACTCAGTACTCTGGCGTAACCCCAACCCTTGGTTTACTTTTGTTTTGCAAACACGGTCCATGTGGCTCAGAGCAGCCTCAAACTCCCTATGTGGCAGAGGCTGGACTTAAACTACTGATCCCCTGCCTCAGCCTCAGGCATGCTGGGAGTGCAGGTGTGTACCACTATGCATGGCTTTCTTATGGACACTGTCCACTCAGGTACCCAGGTAGGCCCTGAGCTTGTGATCCTCCTGCTCACACCTAAGTGCTGGGATGGCAGACCTGGTTAGCAATGAACTTTTATTTAAGCCTTTCTGCCCAGAGGATGGCTGTCAGAGTCCACATAGGAAGACAGAGAAGGATGGGCCAACAGGCCTGCGTCGCAGCCCACTTCTTCCCCAGAGAACAGAGGCTCAAGGGTTCTTCACTTTGAAATAAGGAAGAACAATGCTGTCCCCTCTCCACCTAAAGTCACAAGAAGACGGTGAAGAGATGCGGGCCAGTCATCTAGCAGCTGAGGTCCCTGCTCTTCCAGGAAAGAACATGCAGTAATGGCTTTCTAAGTGGCACACAGGCCAGAAAGGGTGAGGCTCCTGCTATTACCTGCGATTGCTTTTGCTCAGATTTCTCTTCCAGAGCAGAGACCAGCATCGCTTTCAGTGCAGATATAAATATTTATGTGATCCTCTGCACTGGCAATGGGAAAACACCTAGGTTGTAAGCACGAAGCCTGGCTGAGGGGAGACCTGTAAAGTGTGTTAGTGTACGGAATGTTTGAAGCTTCTCTCGCGGTCAAGCAAAAATTATTATTTAGGTCATGAAATTCTAGAAGGAGAAGCCTGAGGGTTCCACCCTCTGCAGATGTGAACAGCTGCTCTACATGAACACACCAGTGATTTCCACATGTGTTTGAGCAGAGTTCCCACCTACGGGCACTCAGCAGGCACAGGGGTGATTTTTGGTGGCTGTCCTTTATGAGCTTCTAGAAAGCTGAGACCAGGTGTACTGCTCCAGGCTTTCATTTTTAATTTTTACATCCATCTATTGATGGTGCATATGCGAATACGTATGTGTCATGGTGCAAACATGGAAGTCGGGGGACAACTTTTGGGAGTCAGGTCTCTCTATGTGGGTTCTGGGGATCAAACTCAGGTTGTGAGGCTTGAGGGCAAGCACCCTTACCTGCTGAGCCATATTGCCAGCCCTGTTTTGTGTTTTGTTGAGACAAGGTCTCACTCTGTTACCCAGGCTGCACCCAAATTTTCACTCCTCCTGACTTCACCTCAGTCTGTTGGCGCTGAATTACAGGACTCTGCCATGGTCAGCTTTAACATCCTAAAACAGGCTGGGGTGTATAGACAGAGAGCTAATCCAGCAAGCTGAGGCTGAGCTCTCAGAGGCCTCACTACCATAAAAACAAAAGAAAGAAAATTCCTACAGGTATCTGGGAGATAACTGAGTCAGTAAGGAAGTTGCCTTGAAAGCATGAGGGCCCAAGTTCAATTCCCCTGAACCACCAGGTAGAAGGAAAGAACTGACCACTGAAAGTTGTCCTCTGACCTCGACATGTGCGAGTGCGCGTGCATGCACGCGCGCACACACACACACTCACGAAGAAAAAGGGAAGCAATTTTATAAATTATCTGTGAGGTAGTGAGTGAGGAACCAGGCACAATGGAACCAACTTGTAGTCCTGGGGTTGGGGAGGTAGAGACAGAGGGGTCTCCAGGGCTACTGTCCAGCTACCCTAACTTACTTGGGGGGGTCTAAGAGCAGTGAGCACTTGTCTCAATAGACAAGACAAACCGCTAAGCTTAGCCTCTAAACCATGCATACACATGTGCACTCACACAAATACACACATTCCTGTAACTCACAGGACAGCCCCGCCACAGCTAAGTCCCCAGTCTGAATATCAATATCCATAGAGGGAACCCTCCAGAGACCACAGGGCTACACTCACCCCAGCAGACACAGACTGCCACAGGACAGCCAGGTGAGGGCGCCGGCATTGTAGGACAGCTGGGTCACGATCATCTTGCTGCAGGATGGACAGCACATCTGGACAGGACGGTCATAAAAGGAGACAGGCTGCTGCACATACACTGTCTGCACGGCAACTGAGGGTAGAAGACAACGCTATTCAGTGAACAAAGAAAAGAGCTCTTCCTTGATGTCCACACATGAGAACTGGGGTTACAGCAGGTACCCCAGAGCCCGACCTGAGGATGAAAGGACAAATAAAAACTGTAGCTGCCTTGGCAACCACAGCTCAGCCTTGAGGGAAAGGAGATTCTGACAGACACTATGCTGAGTGAAACAAACCAGTCCAAAAGACCGGGTGACTCCAGAGATGTCTACAGGAGCCCACTTCAGCCAACGCCTGGGGGTGGGGGAGGGGTGGGGAGACGGAAGGTTCAGAAACTCAGTGGAGGTGGACAGTGTGTCTGCCTAACACTGAGCTGTACTTCCAAATGGTTAAAGAGATGGGAAGGACTTGAAGCTGGGAAGGGGACAGCTAGAGAGGGCAGAGGGAGGTGGAGGAGAATGGATGTGGATATGATCAAGACTATAAATATATATCTGTATGTATGTATGTATGTATGTGCATGTAAACACATGTACACATACATACACATATATATGCATGAAATATCCTAAGAATAAATGCAAGTATTTTTTCAACATGTATCATTTTTTTTATTTTATTTATTTTTATTATATGAACATTAGTGTTTTGCCTACATGTATGTCTGTATGAGGGTGACGGGTCCCCTGGAACTGCAGTTACAGACAGTGGTGAGCTGCTATGTAGGTGCTGGGAATTGAACCAGGGTCCTTTGGAAGAGCACTTGGTGCTCTTAACCTCAGAGCCATTTCTCCAGCCCCGCAAGTAATTTTTAAATGGAATAATTACAGTGGTTGATTTTTCCCATCTTCTTATGATCATGAGAATCTCATCATATAGGCCACACTGCCTTTAAATTTGTGATCCTCCTGTCTCAGTGGCCTGCTTAGTTCTGTAGTTACAAGAATGTACCACTATACCATGCAGCCAAGTGGTAGATTTTGTGCTGTATCTGTGTCCATACACTATTTAGGAAGGGTTGGAACAGAACATGGTCTGTCAATGCAATCCTGGCTAGCCTGGAACTTACTACATAGACCAGGCTGACCTTGAATATATGGCAATCTTCCTGCCCATGCCTCCTAAGTATCATGCATGTTTTAAAACACACATACAAAGAAAAGAAAGAAAAATGACAAAAAGGAAAAACAGTGACAGATTTTCAGACTTTTCTGAGGAGTTCTTAAGTCTATAGAAAAGAGAGAAAGACCTTGTTGAAAGAGCTGGTGGATCTGTGTGATCCACACACCTGTCCTGTGTGATCCTTACTGAGTTCAGCAGTTCCCAGGATCTGGGCCTGGGGGTCAGACTCAAACATCAGCATCAGGGTCCCCAAACTACTTCTTCAGCTCTGCAGACGGCTTTACTGAGGTGGTTTGCAGAAGGTGTTAGAGAAGCAGGGATATGCTGGGTTTTAGGCCTGATTTTCTACAGCCAAGAGTGGCTGTGGGAAGCTAAGAGTAGGGAGGGTGAGGTGGGGATGTTCTGGAAGTGGTTACTGCCAACTGTGCCATGAGCTAAAGCAGTATAGAGTAAACCTGAGGGTTCTTGGATTCCTTCTCTGCATAGCTGAAGAGTTTTAAATATTCTCTGCATATTTAAGTGGAAGGAGCAATTGCTATTAGGATTCTTCAAGGCAAGTATTGTCTAGTCTCTGGTGGCACCTAATGTACTCTCACCACCAACATCCCCCAATACACACACACACACACACACACACACACACACACACACACACACCACGACTCCTGGTTCAACTCTGACATCTGATGATAATGGTATGAAGTTTACCAATTGGGAAACATAAGTCCACAGTCAGGAAACTGAGCAGACACACAACTGGAACACTGCTAAGAGCCTTGAGCCAAGGAGCAAGACACTCACGGAGGTCAGGAGGTGACCTCCAGTGATGAAGGTCCTGAAGTGCTGAGGCTACTTCAGCTATGTTCCTGTCAGTGACTCCTCTCCACTGCTAGGTCTTTGGAATGTCATTTATACAATCTAGAGCTGGGGGACTAGGGACTACCTAGAATTAACCTGCTAGCACTAAGACCCTGCTTCAGAAAGAAGGAAGAAACATACTTCAGCTATACAGAAATTCACAGTAAAGCAATTTTCATTTTGTTTTGGTCCAAGAATAAGTTGTTTCTTGATCACAGGACAGTCTAAGCAACAAAAGCAGAGGGCTGCTGACACAGGCAGTTGTCTGAGTGGTGACTAATGTGCACAACCCCAGGATTTCATAAATTGGGCATGGTGATTCCTGGTTGCAATCCTAGCACTCAGTAATTCAGAGCTAATAAAACCGGGAGTCCAAATCTAGCTTGGTCTACATAGTGAGTTCCAGACCAACTAGGGCTACATGGTAATACCTTGTCTCAAAAAAGTTACTAGCTCACTTTCCACCTGGAGAAGTCAGAACTGGACACAATAGCCAGTTTCTTCTTATCAGGTGATGGCTCTGTGCTTGACTCAGGAAGTTAATTTCAACAGAATGACCCGCTAACTCAAGAGCATGCTGAGGAGCAAAGTGAGCCATTAGAAAGGCGAGTAAGGGGCCTGAAGAGAGTCATTAAGAGCACTAGCTGCTTTTCCAGAATTCAGGTTCTATTCCCACCCCCTCACAACCACCTGCAAATCCAAAGGCTCCTTCTAACCTCCCTGAGTGTCAGGCATGCACATGGTGCACATACATACATGCTAGCATTCACACACACACACACACACACACACACACACACACACACACACACTTTCACAGAACAAGGTAGACAGCTCCTGCGGTTGACCTCTGACCTCCACAGATACTCACACAAACAAAACTAAAAACAGAAGGGCAGTGTACAAGCTCTGCTGGTCTGAGTCAGAGGCTTGCTCTCTCTGATGGTTCTCATCAGCTTATGATGCTCAGCAGTTCACACACAACAGTGTGTACAGTTGATGGCCATCTGTACACACATGGCCATCAACGACTCTCACCGACAAAGACTCTGAAGAAGCCTTCCAAGGGTCCAGGCAGACCCTGCCCCATAGAGGGTCAGCAACTTTGCCTCTCTTTTCTCACTCAGCACTTTTTCTGTTTCCTGTTCCTGTTCCCACCCCAGCTGGCTGCAGTATAGTTCTCTATCCAGCCTTGGCTCTGAACTCAAAAACTCCCACTCCCAAGTTCTCTGGGGCAAGAGGCAGTAGCAGGTGCTGTGAGCTCAGCAGGCATGTGGAGGAGCCTACATATTTTACTGGGGTTTTTGTTGTTGTTTGTTTTGATTACATTGATTATTAATGTCTGTACACACATGTGCGTGCATGTGGGGATCAGAGGACAAGTTTTGGAAGCCGGTTTTTTCTTTCCACCATTAGAGTGCTGAGGAGCAAACTCAGGCTTAGCAGCAAGCACCTTTACCCACTGAGTCATCCTGCTGGTCACTACATGTGTTTTATATAAGGAAATTGCAGGCCTCAACAATGGGAAGTCCGAAATAGCCTATGAGAAACCAGGGTGGGGCAGACGTCACAGTGCTTATCACTTGGCTTTGACATTTTGGCACCTTGCTGCTGTCCTCTACCTCTCAGGGTCCACAGGTTTGGTGACTAAGGAGTTGCAAAGAGGACCTGGGTGACATACATACTTGCATTGGCGTTGGGAACAGGCACAGGTTGTGTATAGTATGAAGGAGGATTCATGCCCTTCCCATCCGGGCCTGTAATGAGTCCTGTGGCTGGCCCTGGCACAGGTGCTGGGGGCGCTGGGTAGTAACTGTTGACACCCACTGTCTCTTCATAAGTTGGGGGTGCAGTGGGAATTGCAGAAGGGCCTGCAGCCGCCTGGTAAGGTCCTGGAGCCGACATTTTACCTAAAGCGAAAATAGAAGACACCGTAAGAAATTCACCTGACCTGGGGGGTGAACACGTGCCTGAGACCCCAGTGCTGGGGAGGTGGATGCAGAGGTTCAGGATCACCCTCCACTATCTAACAAGTGTTGGAGACCAGCCTGAACCACTCAAGACTCTCTCAAAAACAACACCGAAAGGGCCAGGGAGAAAGAAGGCGTTCACATGCTCCATGCCCATCCCCCACGGCCCAAGTTTTCAATCTCTAATCTGGCAAACAGAACAACCAAGGAAACCATCACCTTCACAAGAGGCTTTCAAGGACAGACAGAAAGAAAATTATTAGCCCTGGATGACGAACCCTCACACGCTGCTCTGAGGAGCTCCCCTTGAGCCCACATGCTCCAAACCAGCATCTCTTCTGTTTAACCAATGTGGATTTTTGCTAATTGTCTCATGTGATGGAAGTTATGGCAGCTTTTAAATGGCAACCATGAGAAGATGTAAAACCTGGTGCCCCAAAACACATGGCATGGAGAAAAATCTAGAAGGGGACAGGAGGGGTGTCTCAGGAGGCTGGCCATGCTCTCTTTTGCCACGAAGGGCTGGTTACATGATTTTTTTCACTTCATAAAATCTCAAATTGTACAACCAAGATTTGACCATTTATGCTGCTTTGTTGTTTTTGTTTTCAAAGTGAATGCGTGCAGGGTATGGTGCCCATACTGTATCTCAGCACTGGGCAGGAGAGGCAAGATCAAGGACAGGTCAAGGTGCCCAATGAATCTGTCTCTTTTTTATTTACTTTTAAAATCTTTATTTTTAATTGTGTGCCTCCGTGCATGTGTGAATGCAGTGCCAGAAGAGGTCATCAAGGGCCTGAAGCTGGAGTGACAGACAGTTTTGAGGCACTTGCGATGGAGGCTGGGACCCGAACTCAGATCCTCTGAGAGAGCAACGTATGCTCTTCAAACCACTGAACCATTACTCCAGTGCTAGACCACCTCCTTGTAAAGTAAGACTGCTCTTTCAAAGGACCCAGAGCTACATGAGGCTCACAATTACCTGTAACTCCAGTTCTAGGAAATCAGTGTTTTTTCCCGGCCTCTGCAGATGCTACACGTATGTGATACATAGACAAATATGCAGGCAAAACACACAAACACATCATTTTTTTGAATCTTAAAGTGAAGCGTATTAGCTGGGGATGTGGCTCTGTTGGTAAAGCGCTTGCCTAGCATGTATGAGGTCCTGGGCTTGATCCCCAACATGTCAAAACCTAGATATGGCAGCAAATATTTGTAATCTCAGTACTTGAGAGGAAGAGAGGTAGGCAGGAGGTGTGAGGATTCAGGCATTATGCCGGCCTGCCCCTGTCACCTGGCAGAACGCACTCAGGCAGTACCCTGTCAGCCCAGGGTTCCATGAGTACTAAGTCTGCACACAGGTGCAACAGGCCCCTTTAAAAGACAGACCCCTGCCCACTTATGCTCTCTTTCCAGCTCTTCTCTTTCCGCTCTCTCCTCTTTTTGGCCCTTTCTTCCGCTTTATCTTCCTGCTGTTCCCCTGGGGCAGACAGGACTTTTCCTGTCTCCCCCTTCTCCTCTGTCCTCTCCCTGTGTATTTCTACCTCTTTTCTCTTTCCTTCCCCTCTCCCCTTTCTAACAAAACTTCTCACTAAGCTCTGTCTGCCTGGCGTGTTTGTCCCCCACCTTGGTCACCCTCACCTACCATGGAATCCGCCATGGTTCCCCACCAAAATCCCCCTTCGAGCTTTATCCTAACAGGGGGATTAGAGTTTAAGGTCATCATTGGCTACATAGCAACTTTGAGGCCAGCCTGGGCTACACAGCAAGATCTGTCTCAAAACAGCCCAAAAGTAAATTCCAGTACATCACTTCTCATTTGGAAAGTGAAGCCCCAGGGCAGCTAGGGACACAGTGGCTTCAGTGAGGGAGAAGGTTTCCTGCCCTTGGCAGCACTGTTGTTACCTGCCTGGTCTGCTACCTGCCTGGAATTATATTCCGGGACCCAGGCTGTGCCCTGGCCTGCTGATGCTCAGCAGTCATGGGGCAGCTGTGGTGGGATACAGGGCCTTCTTTGTGTGGCTGTTTCCCAACCAGACAGGACAGGCTCTGCAGCTTTCAAGTCTCAGGAGACACAGCCAGCCAGGACCGAGGGCAGTGTGCCAATGCATCGGGGCTGGACAGTCCTGTCACCTCTGTCCACAGAAACCAGCTCCTGTTCCAGAATGTGTGGGAAGC
This sequence comes from Cricetulus griseus, assembly GCF_003668045.3. NCBI lineage: Eukaryota > Metazoa > Chordata > Mammalia > Rodentia > Cricetidae > Cricetulus > Cricetulus griseus. The sequence continues at coordinate 35,775,849 of NC_048600.1, read as the reverse complement.
AAAGAGATGGGCCCTGCTGCTGGAAAAAGGCCAGAGTCCATCTTTAAAGAAACTCTACTGGACCCAAGGACGGGACTTTAGAAGGGCTTTTCAAAGTGGGAAAAGAAGCACAGGGTGGGGGTGGAGGGATGGAAGTGGAAGTGCTTGGTAAAACAACATGAAGAAATGCCATGACAGCCAGCCAGTAAGGTGGCTCAGTGGGTAGAGGTCTTCACACCAATCATGGTGACCTAAGTCCAGTCCTTAAGACCCACATGGTGAAGAGAGAGACAGGGTTCCTGCAAACTGTGCTCTCTGACCTCCCTCCACAGATGTGCTGAGGTATGTGTGCCTGTCACCGATAGACAGATAGATCAATAGATAGATCGATTGATCAGATAGATGTGTGCCCACCCCAATAAATAAATATGTATTTAAAAATTAGCACCCACGAGGCAATAGTGGTGCACACTTTTAATCCCAGCACTCAGAAAGCAAAGGCAGGAGGATCTCTGTGAGGTCAAGGCCAGCCTAGTCTACAGAGCATGTTCCAGGACAGCAGGGCTACACAGAGAAACATATCTGGAAAAACAAAAACAACACAAAACAAACAAAAAAAATGAACATCCAATATCAGGTAGGATACTGATATAAAGCATAGCCAAGATTTAAAAAACCTACTACATAAAACTAATGTAAGATAGTTCATCAAGCCAGGTGTTGGTGGTGCATGCCTTTAATCCCAGCACTTGGGAGACAGAGGCAGGTGGATCTCTGTGAGTTTGAGGCTAGCCTGGTCTACAGAGTGAGTGCCAGACAGGCTCCAAAGCAATACAGAGAAATCCTGTCTCAAAAAACAAAAACAAAAACGATAGGTCATCAATAACATATACTGGCTATATGTTCAATGGTACTAGTTACGTATGGAACTAAGTTAATTCCGGCTCCATCACTGTCTTGTTAAGAGCATAGCTATGGAAGAACTTTACGTGAAGTACATGGTTCAAGATGAAGTCTGTACAAGAAGCAAACCCACATGTAGTATTGGGGAGGAGACACCAAGTTCTCCAGGAGGGCAGAAAGGGGGTTTCAGAAGATCACAGGAGTGTGCTGTGAAAACCACTTCAGAGCTAAAAATAAAAAACCAAAAGAATGAGACGGGGCCCAAGAGCAGTTTGAGGTGCACTGTGGTTTTCCTCTGACAGGAAAAGAAATGCGGAGAGAGGCAAGGCCACAGGCAGACCCAAAATCAGCTGATCGTCTGGAAGATGACCCCACCCCCACCCCATCTGTTTGGAGCACTGACCCAGCTTTGCAGAAACTCCCGACAAAAGGAACAATGCAGCCACTGCTAAGCTGTCCTGGACTACTGACACTGTCCTGTCATGGGAGGGACAGATGTGAAGGACGCACTGTCCTTTCTTGTTTCCCAAACAGCCAGCTCCAACCCTGCTTCATAGATTTACTATGAAAATTAAGACACATAAAAAAATTACAAGCCGCAGTATTTAGACATCTTAAAATTGTCCCTGGCAGCGGGTGGGGTTCAGTGTGCTGAGGGGCAAGAAAGGGCATACAGTTGTGAAAACGGCCTGGGGCCACCGGCTAAGCTGACTCCACACACTTGGAGAGACATCCCGGTACCTGCATTTGGGTTTTGGTTATCTTGAGACAAGACTTTTATGTTGACTAGGCTGGTCTAGAACACATGACCTCCTCTGCTCCCCAGGTGCTGGGATTACAGCCCTGTACCACCATGCCTGGCTTTAATACTGCATTTTAGAAGAATAGACCTTCAGGTTTGGGGGATGGGTATGGGGGTTCTCATCACCTTCAAAGGGAGGAAGGGGACAGACTTCCTAGCCTGGAGAGTCGGACCCTGGCCCCACCACACACACACACACACACACACACACACACACACACACACACCCTCATTAACTGAGTCACATTCACATCTTCTGGAACATACAGACACACAAACACATTTATCCTTCTTAAAAAAAAAAAAAAAAAAAAAAAAAAAAAAAAAAAAAAAAGAGCAAGGACCAGCAAATGGCTCAGACAAGGCTCTTGCCCCATGGTGGAGGAAGCGAACTGACTCCTGTAAGTTGTCCTCTGACAAGATGTAAGTGTGCCCTGTCCCTCACAAAATAAAGTAATTATGTTTGTTTGTTTGCTAAGTCCAGCCTTGTAACATCTCTGTGGCCCTGAGCAGTTGAGTGGTCACACTAGTCAGGTGATCCTGACAGAATCTGGTTGTCATAGTTACTGAGAGCTGTATGGAGGGAACAGAGCTGTCCCCTTCCTTCCTCCCCATTGTTTAACTGTCATTAAGATCTTTCAATTGCTCCTCAGACTCACCTTTCCCCAGCATTCACTAAGGAACACAGGGAGCTGGAGAGGTTGTCACCAACCACCTCAGGACACTCCTGTCCTTGGACAGACCTGACAGCCCAAATCTTGCTTGTTTGTTTTTTTGTTTTGAAGACAAGGGTCTCACTATATAGCCCTGGCTGTCCTGAAACTCACATAGATCCACCTGTCTCCACCTCCCAAATGCTGAGATTAAGGGGGCATGCCACTATGTCTAACTGCACGCTACTTTTTAAAGGTGAGAACTGGAGTAGAGAGGCTAGCCTCATGGGTGGTGTGGGGGTCTGACAAGGCCAGCTGCCTAGGTACTCTGGGTCCTGTGGATGGAAACCTCTTTTGGGATCGGAGGACACTTTCACAGGGAAAGCCTAAGACCATCAGAAAACATAGATATTTACATTACAATTCATAACAGTAGCAAAACTACAATTACGAAGTAGCCATGAAAATAATTTTGTGGTTGGGGGATCACTGCAACATGAGGAACTGTATTACAGCATCCCAGAATTAGGGGTTGAGAAACAGTGGCCTGGAGAGTCATGCTTAACACAGTGTCCCTGTTGTGGCCACCCTAAATAAAATTCTTGCCACTTTTGAAGCCAGGCTCCATATTAGCATGCTGTAGAGGGTCTGAGGGCTGGGAAACCAACTCTCACCTCCACTGCAGACCAGCAAAGAGAACTAGAGTCTGGGCCAGGTCTGAGATGCCCCGGCCTATCCCAGCCCACCACTTAAAATCCCAAGACTCCGTATATGCGGGCCTTAGTGATCTGCTTTGGAACAGATGGCATCTTAAATGACTCACAGGAGAGGATGGGGACACACAGACCGTTGTCATCTCTGGCCTACAGGACTGTCTAGGAAGGGCTCGGCATGAACCTGCTACAGAGAAGGGCTTCTCACTCAGGCTTGTTTTCATTTCCACCACTCCATCCCAGGCAGAACAATCAAATTATGTTTAACTCAATTAATTAATTTAAATATAATTTAATTTCTGCCTAACCGGGGAGACTTGAGTTTTGAGGGCCACACACCACTGTAATAACTATGATTTTGTTTTCAACTACCCCCTTGTCATTATTCTAGTGCGTGCACTCTTGAGAAGGCCAGCCTGTGCCTTAGTCAGGGAGAGCTATCACAGATGCAACCCTCCCAATACAATGTTAACCCTTCACTGACTGACTCTGGCTCTCCTTCAGTCTGCTCAGTCCCTTCCTACCCAGTCCAGGCCCTCCAGGGCATTTTACAGCACACCTGTGGGGGCATACACAGAGCCTGCAGAATAATCCCCTCTGCTGCTCTGGGGCCAAGCACAACTGAGTTGGCTGGTGTCCACTTCTACATTGTCACTGGGTCACTCCTCAGTGTCACCATCAGGTCCTCCAGACTCATGTCTTGGGATTCACCACTAAAAATACTGTGTGCTTGGCCCAAGAAGGAAGAAGGCAGTGCCAAGTGGCACCCCACACTGCTGTTAGATCAACAGGTTTCAGATGTAACTTCAGAGGTTCAGAGTTTTGAATTTCCACTGATTGACTTCTAAAAATGTTCGTTTTGCCTTTTAGCTTAAAGCCATGGCCTTTTGCGATGACACCAAGATGTAAATCTGTTCCAGCTGTCTTACAGATACCTGCAATTTCCTGGGAGAACTTCTGCTTCTGTATCAAAAAAAATCTAGTCTGATAAAAACTAACAGTCTCCAGAACCCATTTTGCCCCCACCTACTTTTGAGCACATTTTTGCAGTTCCTCTCCTCTTGCCTGGCCAACTCGAGCCCACAGAGGGCCCTCCAGATAATGCCAGCACCTGCACCAGCTCCTGGGACTTCACCATTGCAACCCGCTTTCTTCCTCCTCAAGTAACAGGTGCCTGAGGTTTCTGGGACAGCAGCTAAGCAGATGCTTCTCCACCCACACCTCCCACTGTGAGCCCACCAACTCCTGACTCTCCTCCTCCCCCACATCATCCTTTGTCAGCAGGAAGAAACTAGACATGAACCGGCATCCATATACCCAAAGAGTCTGCAATGTTATAGTGGAAATTCCACCCAACCCCCCCCCAATCTCTCTCCAAACCTTGCTGCATCTCAGAAAGCCCACCAAATGATGAGCCCTCCCCCAGAGATACTCAAGACCACCCCCACAGGGTATTTAAACTGCCCACCAAGAAAACAGACTCTCTTTTTCCAGTCTCTCTTTCCTGTCTCCTCTCCGGAAGGCCATCCAGTAGTGTTGTATCCATCAAATGTGGGCTTTTTCTAATTCGGTTTGATTTGGTCTGATTTGGATTGCTGCATGAGCAGAGAGGCTTATCAGGGTGTAGAAACTTTTCAACTGTCATTGTGTGTGTGTGTGTGTGTGTGTGTGTGTGTGTGTGTGTGTGTGTGCACGCGTGCACACACGCGCTCATGTGGACACACACACACATGTGAGCCTGTGCCACAGAGGTCAGATATCAGGTGTCCTCCTTCGCTGCTCTCAGCAAGCAAATCTGGTGTTCAGCGAGGTTGGCTAAACTGGCTGGCCCTGGATCTTCTTGTCTCCACCTCAAAGCGCTGGGTATTACAGTCATACCTGGCTTTGATATGGATTCTGGGGATCTGAACTCAGGCCCTCATTCTCTGTGCAGCAGGCACTTTGCCAACTGAACCCTTCTAGGCATTTACTTTGAGTACCGAGATTGTGGCTTGGGCAGACCTATTACAGTACCCTTCTCTTTCAGTACCCACCCCTCTCCTGGATTCACACCAGGATAGGGGCTTGAGATGTGACTCAGTGGTAAAGTTCTTGCCAGCATGTGCTCAGGCCCTGGGTTCCACTTCTAACACCATAAAACAAAACAAAACACCAAGATGAACTTCGCTTCCCTCTCACGTTACCTAATAGACTAATTCTCCCCTTTACATGAGTCAGTGAGACAGAATACCATGATCCCAATTTGTACCTGAACAAATGGGCTCAGAGAGGTTAGGCTGCTCATTCTAAATCACACAGGTAGGAAGGTGAGAGGCTGGGGCTTGAACCACATCTACCAAACTCCAAAGGACTTACACCTTACCAAAGCTCCTCCCAGCTGGAGAACATCAGAGGTGGCAGCCTTACTTTGCACAAGTTGCCCAGAAACCGAGGTGACAGCCTCAGATCTGACTAGCAAGGGGCACCATTTTCTCTGCCATTCTAACACACAGACATACTTTTAGTAAAGAATTTTTTTTTGTATGGTAAAGTAAGATTTCCACAAACCCATACATGATATAAAACATCCTCACCAAGAACAGATTTCAGCTATTTTATCACTGAGCACTTTACATTGAAAATTATCTGCTTCTTCCAAATCAGGAGTCTGGATTAGGTAGGGGTAGGGTGCTGCAAAATTCACAGGGCTGGTACCTTTCCATCTCTTTCAGACAGGAAAGCCAAAGGCTCTGGGGCCCCTCACCTGAGAGCAAACTGGTAATGCTGCTGAAGGAGGAAACACCCAAAATACTGGGTCCTGTGATCTTTAGTGTTCTGAACTATGGCCAGCCAACATCGGCGTGTGGAAAGACACCATGTTCAGACAGATTTGTTTCTAAGGAATTTGTCCTTAACAACTCTGGAGGAGAATCAGTTATCCCAGGCACTGCCCACAGTGCCACAGCAGGTGTTCCTTCCACGTTGATTGAACCAGACTGTCCCCACACAGGCCAGCCTGAGCCCCCAATTTAAAGCTAAAGACCAAGAGGCTGCCAGGCCACCAGCTTCTCATTAGCGGTTCGGGCTTCCAGCCACGGCTTGTAAATGATCCTTGAAATCTTTCTGTTAGAGTCCAGACACAAAAGGCTTCCGACCCTGCAGTCCTATTGATGCCAAATGCCCAGAACAGGGAAGTCCACAGACATAGAAAGCAAGTTGGCTGTGGCCAGGGACTGGAAGATGGCATAGGAGGGAAATGAGGAGCTTTTGAAGATGATGAGATGTTCTGAAACTAGATGGAGGTGATAGTTATACAATGTGGTGAGGTATAAAAAGCCATTGTTGCCTTTAAATGGCTAATTCTGCCAGGCATGAATAGTATATGCCTATAACTTCTGTACTCAGGCAGTAGAGATAAGAGGGTCATAAATTCAAGGCCAAATTGGGCTACATAGTGAGACCATGTTGCAAAAACACTAACTAGGAGAGGATGATGACTCAGTCTGCAAATTCCTTTCCATGTCATTGTGAGTGCCTGAGTTCTGATCCTCAGCACCCACATAAAAGTCCAGCTGTGGTGTCAAGCAGCTGTAACCCCAGCACTGAGGAGGTGTGGAGAGAACAAAGAGCCTTGGGCACACAGATGAGCACCTGAGAAGCCAGGGAAGTAAACATAGCTCACCTCTTCAGGGAAATGAAATGCGAAGCTTCTCTTCCTGGAATGTTAGGAATGATGTCCTTTTACAACCTGGTGACCCTTTGCTGTCTGATGCAACAGGCTTGTCTTATCTCCCAGAATTTAAGTTTTTACTTACCCAAGACCCTTTTCCCTAAATCTTGAGCATTGCTTTTAGACCATAAAATGCAGTCTCATGGGTGAGGTCACTTGTGCTTTCTAACAGCCTAAAGTGACTTCTTTGTTATCTGAGGGGCGGGCCAATCCTGACACCCACAGGCATTATGTTTACCTCAGTCAAGTTCCCTAGACCCTAGATCTTGGGCACTATCTCTGAGTCAATAATACCCACTGTTGTGAAAGAAGCCAGATGTACTTTGTAAACATATCCTCAATTGTTGTGTACTCGGGACTCATTAATTGTTACCTGAATACTTTTTTCAAAAATTGTGCTGTTCAAAATTGGTCTGGGCCAGACTAGAAGTCCTGGTCCAGCCCAGTTACAATAAAATCAGGCTGAGCGGAGTTTCTTTCTTGTCCCTTGGTAGATGTCTTTTCCCTGCCTGCCGTAAAGCCTGCAGGGGAATCACCACAGACAGAGGTGGAGAAAGCAGCACTCCCCAGAGGGACACAGCCAGACAGAGGAGCCAGTTAGCAGCTCTGAATTCGGTGAGAGTCCCTATCTCAAAAGATACAGTGGAGAGGGATGAAGGAGGACACCAACGTCACCGCACACACAAAGAGGTCTTGTCTTAGAAAACTAAGTTATTTTTATATGATTTCATATGAGTAAGAGAAAAATCAGGTGACTCTCCCTTGAGGAGCCAGTACCCAGTGTCTGTCTTACCTGCTGGGGTGTGTTTTACTTTTCTTCTGAGCACTTCTTTTTTCTCCTAGCCCTTGTGCTTAAGCACACATTAAAATATCTTTCCTAAAATCTCCAACCCTTGGGGTAGCGGGGGCATGATACATTGCCAGAACTTTCCAGGCACAACTTAATATTCAAGCCTGAGTATTGGTCCTCAGGCCTTCCAAGGATCGAAGATATGAAACCAAGCCAGTGACCACCCACACCATGGCCTGACTAGGATGATCAATGCCCCGGCATTCAAAGCCCAAATCACTTCCAATGTCTTCATTGTCAGCTTGTTTCCAGGTCCCTAAGCAGGCTTTCTCATTTTGCCTCATAGGACTCCCTTTGACAGCTGGGCCAGCTCCTCCTCATTTCCTATACCCAGGCCTGCACTATGTGCCTTTGGAGAAGCCACTCCGGCCTCTCTACAAAGCACACAAGGGCAGGGTTCCCGTGCCCTGTGGTGGGATGTTAGTGCATGGGTTTTCTTGACTGTAAAAGAGGCAAATGGCAGGTTCTTTCTCCCACTCTTAGAAGTAAAGGAGCCCATTTGAGGAAAGCACACAGAACACATGGGACAGGTACCTGCCTTAGCTGCCAGTGTCCCTGTTTTTTCTGCAACTGTCCAGGGCACCTGTCTTCCTGACTACCTTGAGGGTTCTGTAAGAACAAGAGCAGAAATGTGTTCTTTTTTTTTTTTAAACATTGACCTTCTATTTCTTTATTTATTTATTATGTATACAACATTCTGCTTCCATGTATATCTGCACACCAGAAGAGGGCACCAGATCTCATAACGGATGGTTGTGAGCCACCAAGTGGTTGCTGGGAATTGAACTCAGGACCTCTGGAAGAGGAGTCAGTGCTCTTAACCTCTGAGCCATCTCTCCAGCCCCAGAAATGTGTTCTTAACTGCACTTCAGCAACTAGAACCACGGTCAAAACATCAAGGTGATTGATAGGAGAGTCATACCCCAGCTCACCTGGGGCAGAGGGCTTTCCTGAATAGGTAACACCTTGTGTACAAAACCCAGGAAAGTCCCAAGCAATGCAAGACAAAAGGGTCCCTCCTAGTGGTACTGAGGAAACCCTTGCAGAGAACAGTAGCCACGTTAAAGTGCACCAGGAGACCCGTCTCCATCAACACCAAGGTCTGGAAGTACAGATTTAGGTGTGGTAGCATGGGACTGTAACTTCTGAGGAGGCTGGGCAGGAGGATCATAGCCAGCCTGGGCTACATAGACTCTCTTCAAAAAGTGGCGGTGTGGGGGGGTGCATTGGGGAGATAGGTCAGTTGGTAATGTTTGTCTTGCAAGCACAAAGACCTGAGTTTGATCCCCAGAACCCATGTTTTTTGTTTGTTTGTTTTTTGAAGCTAGTACTGCATGTTGTGATAAAGTACTGGGGAGGTGGAAACAAGCAGATCTCTGGGTCACTGGCCAGCTAGCCTAGCCTACTTGGTGACCTCTAGGTCAGTGAGGGACTCCCGGGCAACTACAGCCTACACACACACACACACACACACACACACACACACACACACACACACAAAGGATGATCTGGAAACATGTTCATACGAGCACCCTCACACTTTTGTTCAGACACGAGGATCTAGTTATAACTGGGCAGTGTGGCTGGCCACCTTCAGAACTAAGCCAGCTACCCTTTGCAACCTCCAGATTCCTAAGGATGGAATATGGCCCAACAGGGTGCCCTGGAATGTCCAGGTAGCAGGTCAAGTCTTGATGTGGGACGTGGAACAGGAAAGGAGGAGGCGGCAGAGCAAGTTGAAACCAGAGAAAGAAAGAAAAAAAAAAATGCCAGTCTATCAGCCTCAAGGCTTTGTAATCCCTCATGAAAAGTCATGGCAACACAAGTCCCCAGTTTTGTGGAAGAGGCTTCTCCCTAGGTTTTGCTTCCACCCTCCCTTGGTTCTAGGAAAGAATAAGAAGGAAGGGTCTAGGGGAGGGGTGGAAAGGCACGACTTCTCCTCTCTATCATGAGGGTCAAATGGACAAAGAGGTTAAAAGGTACTAGGGGTCAGACAGGGGCCTTCTGAGATTCCCAATGTCCTATAGGCTAAAACCTTTCAACATGTCCCAGTGTCTCTATTCTGAGACCCACAGTGAGATCCCTTCAAAAGCCAAACTCCTGAGCAGGCGCCTCCTGGCAACTTCCTACTTGGTTCAGAAGTACCTGCCAATCTGGACTGACCCTGCCTTATCCTGGGGCATAAGGAAATTGTGAAATTTTAACTTTGGTGTACCCCAAGATGCTATACACATTAGAGATTCCTGTAGGAAGTGTGTGGAGGGTTGCATGTCATCATAAAAGCCCTTATAAAAGGAAGGCAGGTCAGAGGCTATGCTGACACCTGAAATGTAGAGGAAGAGGTCACGGGCCAAGGTAGAGCCCTTGCCCCACCCCAGAAGCTGGGGAAACCCAAAAGACACCCCCACTAGAGCACAGCCAAGATGCACCCAACTTTGGCCCAAGAAGACACCTAAGGATGTGTCTTGTCCCCTGCCATCCCTTAACTGCAAGTTTTTGTTTTTTTTTTTTTTTTTTTTTTTTTACTGTTGTTTTTAGGCAGAGAGTTTCGTGTATTCCAGGCTCACTTCAAATTCACTATGAAGCTGAGGACCATCTTGAACTTCTAAGCCTATGCAAAGGTGGGGAGGCCAGCTTCTAGGAAAAGGGAGGGGAAAGTGGCTTTAAGGGGACTTCTGAGTGAAACATCAGACAAAGACTGCAGGGCGTGAGACCATCCTGAGTCACCAGAGCAGTCACAGCCAGGAGGGCTGACTAGAGACAATGCAGGCCTTTTGGCTGAGACCCCAGAGGAAAACTAGAGTAGCCAAAGCCGGGCAGAATCATGGGCATGCCCTGAGGAGCTATGAGAGGCAGAATGGAAGAGCCACATTTGGCAGAAGATGCTGAAGTGCTATGTGGCTGCTTTTAAACACATCTAGCAAAATGAAGACAGAAATGGCTTATCGGAATTCGTTAAGTGACATGGGAGCAGAAGGGGAGTCTGGAAACCTCAGCATGGCTAGATAAACACACGGCATCCCTAGAGGAACGAGGGTGTGGCCGGGTGACCTAGAAGGGGTCTGTGGACAATGATAGCAGGCAGGCTTGTTGAAGATCTCCTAGGCAAGCTAGGACCTCAAATCCAGGTTTCCAGACAAGCCCACCCCAACTCTAGTCTGAGGCGGACATAGGGGAAGGGGTGGCACATAGCTTCTTCCACCTATACCTCAAAAGTATGTAGGCAACCTTGGTGCTATTCAGGCAGAGGCCTGTCACAGAGGAGACACTGCTGTGAGTCCCCATCAGGCTGACAAGTGGTGGAACTACAGGGGTGAAGCCAGACTGTGAACCTGTGAGAACTTGGCAAAGCGCATGTGGGGGGGGGCAGGAAGCCCCCGCACAGACATTGCTGCCCAGGACTCCAGGAACTGGCACACAGAAGGAAAGAATATTCTGCCAGGGGTGGCAGTGCTTGAGAAACAAGGACTAAATAAATAAACAAACAAACAAATAAATAAATAAATACCAGGTGTAGTGAAGTACGCCTTTTCGGGGGGGGGGGGGGTCTGTGAGTTCGAAGCCAGCCTGGTCAACAAATCGAGTTCTAGGATAGCTAGGGCTGTTACACAGAGAAAGCCTGTCTCAAAACAACAACAGCAACAAGAACGAAAAAGAAAGAAAGGGAGGAGGAGGAGGGAGGGAGGGAGGAGGGAGGGAGGGAGGGAGGGAGGGAGGGAGGGAGGGGAAGGCAGGGGGACTAGGAATCCAAGGCCATTCTGGGCTACATGAGAGAAAGAAAAGTATGTTTTTAAAAAAATCTGGGGGTATGAGCCCATGATCTCTGTAATCTTAATTTTCAAGGGGCAGAAACAGAAAAATCGCAAGTTCAAAGTCAGCTTGATACAGAGCAAGACCCTGTTTCAAGGGGGCTAGAAAGATGGTGTAGTGGTTAAGAGCACATACTGTACTTGCAGAGGACCCAAGTTCAATTCCCAGCACCCACATCAAGTGGCTCACAGGTACTTGTAACTAGCTCTAGATGATCCAACACCTCTGGCTTCTGCAGGCACTGGCCCCAGGACACTCATACACACCCATAATTTAAAAATAAATAAATCATTTAACAGCAAAGCCAATAAACAAAAAATAAACCCACAGCTTTTGGCTTGGGAGAATATTCATCAGGAAAGAGCTCGTGCAAGCACAGGCACTTGAGACTACACTGTCAGTGTGATGTCAGAGCTGGGGGGGACAGAGGAGGGATGGATCCCTGAAGCTACTGGACAGTGTAGCTAGTCCGGGTCATGGTGGAGGTGCAGGTACAGTGAGAGACACTGTCTCCAATGCACACACGCAGATTTAATACTGTCCCATTGGACCTGGCACTCCTGCCTTCTTGCCTGTTCCTCTGTAAGGGAATGTCCTCCACCCAAAACTTTTCACAGGCTGAAAGCTGAAAGAGAAATTTTGCTGAGTTTGTGTCCCTAAGTCTCATCCATGTCTAACTCCAATGAGACTCTGAACTGTGGACTAGAGCTGGGCTGAACAAGACACCATGGAAAGGAATGGACTTCACATATGACAATGACATGTGGGAGGCCAGGAGAATACTAGGTCCTAAATGTATTTAATAACAACTGCCCCTCCATATGGTCCCTGAGAGGACACAGCACAGAAAACCCTCACTGGAGCCTCTAGACCCATGCTTCTATTTGTTCCAATTCACTCAGCCTGTTATAGTAGTAAGATGCACTAAGGAGACACTGGAACTTTCTGGGCTAATTTGGCAGCTTCTCTGTAAATCTGAAGCTATTCAAAACTAAAATGAGAGGTAGCTAAACAGGTAAAGCTATTGCTTTGTAGCTACAGGGGCTTGAGTTGAATCTGCGGGTGCAAACATAAGAGTGTGGCAACATTCTTTTGTAATCCCGGAGCTCTCGGAGACAGAGGCAGGTGGGTTCCTGGAGCTACTGGACAGTTTAGTTAACCCGGATCATGAGCTACAGTTTCAGTGACAGACCCTGCCTCAAACGCACCCATATAAGCCCAGCACTGGGCTCTCTGGCTAGTCAGTGTTGTCTATTTGGTGAGCTTCAGGCTACTGAGAGACACTATTTCCAAAAGAAAGATGTGGACAGCACCTGAGGAACGACACCCAAGGCTGTCCTCTGGCCTCCACACATACACGTGTGCACACACAAAAATGAACATATACACACACAAATAAAAAGCTTATCAGGGAGGAAAACCCACAACCTGGTTCAATCTCATGTGGAGCTGGCTGGGGTGGAGATACACAGGTCTCCACCAACAGTAAACTATAAGACTCATGGCTGAAAGTGGATATGCATGAGTCTATGGCCATAGATTTCCCCATCTGTGTGGCAAACCCAGGACTCTCTCTGTAGAGCTGGTGGACAGGGCTGTGGACTGTCACCCTGCCACACAAGGACAAGGTATGCAGCCATCAAAGAAGAAGTGGGATACTCCGTGTGCAGAAACGTATCTCTGAGAAATGCCATGTTGTGAACAAGCCAGAACAGCAATAAGTCACCACAGGTCCTTCCATCACACGCACAACATACCTGGGAGGACACGTGAGGAATGATGGAGGAAGTAGAGGCCGCCAGCAGAAGGAGGGGACCAGCCTTTGTCACTCATATTCTCCTTGGCCACAGCCATAATCACAACCAACAAACAAATCCTTTTCTTGGGAGAAAACAATGTCCTCAGCTAACCTGTCTCTACCTGCCCCCACTCCCAGGCATCTCTTATCTATGCTAAAGTAACATGACCACAAGCCCTTTGTCCTGTGAACTGTGTCTCAGGTCCCTCCTGTTTGCAGAGTGATGAAGGCTCTAATTACAGGCTGAGGGAAGAACCTATCTGTGGTGTCCACATCCTCACACTCAACCAACCATGAACTAAAGACATTTGGAAAAAAAAACAAGCCAGCTGTGCTAAGTATACACACATTTTTATTATTCCCGAGACAATATAGTAGAATGATTATTTACCTATTGCTACACTGTTTTAGCATTTTTTTCTTTGGGGTTTTTAAAAGAGAATTATTTTTACATGTATGCATATGTATATATTCACATATGAATATAGTTGCTCACAGAGGCCAGGAAAAGGCCACTGAACCCTGGAGGCTAGAGTTACAGACACTTTGTGAGTCTCCTATGTGGTTTCTGGGAACTGAACCTTGATCCTCTTAACCACTCAGCCACCTTTCCAAACTCCTTCTTTTGGATTTTTGACAGTCTTGAACTGGGTATTTTTGCCTCAGCTTCCCAAAGTGCTGGGATTAAGGGCAGGTGTCACCACTCCTGTCTTTGTTTTAGGTCTTACAAGTAATTATTAAAGAGATTCCTGGGATGGGGGAATCTGTAGGTTCAACACAAATACCATGCCGTGTGTGTGTGTGTGTGTGTGTGTGTGTGTGTGTGTGTGTGTGTGTGTGTGTGTGTGGCCAGAGTACCTATAAATTTTGATGTGTAAGGAGTCCTATGGTTAAGGGGCAGTTTTATCATTCAGCAAGAGGACTGATTCTATCATTTCCCCACTTTGCAGGTTCTTTGCTGGTTTTGTTGTTGTTGTTTGTTTTCCAGACACTGTGTAACCCTGGAATTCATTCTGTAGACCAAGCTGGCCTTGAACTGCCTGCTTCTGCCTCCTGAGTGCTGAGATTAAAGGCATGTTCCAGCACTGCCTGGCTCTTTGCTAGTAAGTATTTTGTGCTATGGCCCATTCTAATGCAGACTTCAGAAGGTCAAAGGTGAGCCAGGCATGGGTAGCTGAGCAGTCTTCCTGGCTGGCCTAAGGAGTCTGCAGGGAAGCAAATGCTAACCAATAGGTCCAAGGAGACACAGGAGGGAGCGAACCAAGTCCAGCTTCTTAGAGTGTGAGTTTTGAGGACAGGAAAGGCAAGAAGCAGGGTGGGCATCTGCCCAGAGGCAGCACATCTGTGTCCTGGGGTTGGAGGTGGGAACAGCAGGGAAGGTGCAGTACAATTTCAAGGGCCTTCACATCAAGGAGGTTCAGTCTGGGCCTCTGGAGGATCCAGCAAAGTTCCCTGAGGCAATTAACCCTTATCAAAGAAGGGAATTCAAAATAATTCTCCAACCCCAGATTGCCAGGAGCCACCTGGAAACTCATGACAACACAAACATGCATCAAAAGTCAAGGGCACCACTTGCAAATGCCAGAGTTCCCAGGCCCCAGAAATTTATACTGCCATTTCAGTCCCACCCTCAATCTCTTTAAATGTGTCCACAAAACAGTACCTTCCAAAAAGATTTATTTTTATTTTATGTGTGGCTGTTTTGCCCAAATGTAATGTGTGTGCTTGGTGCCTGTAGAGGCCAGAAGAGGGCACAGGGTACCCTAGAACTGGAGTTAGGGATGGCTGTAAGCCTCTGTGTGGGTGCTGGAACCAAACTTGGTTCCTCTGCAAGAACAGCCAGTGCTCTTAACCTCTGAGCCGTCTCTCCAGCCCTGAGATAGTATCTTAACTTTTAAAACTGACCGCATGGTTCTCTCTGCTTTCTTTAAGTCTGGGACAGAATGAGAAATGAAAAGATGAGGGAAATGGAGAGAGAGGGTCTGTATGCTTTTCTGGTTCTAATTCATCCCTAGCTACTCCAGGGGCCATAGCAGCGTGACACCACCACCACCTCCTCCACCTTCTCCAACGTGCTGCTTTGAAGTTTCTGAGGACTTGAACCCCATCAGAACCAAGTGTGTAAGAACTCGTAAACAGTCACTAGTGTTGTGACTCAAAAAACTGGTGCCTTAGGGCTGGGGGTGTGGCTCAGCTGGTAGGGTGATTGCCCTGCATGCACAAACCCAGAAACCCTAGTGGTGCAGGTCTGCAATCCCAGCACTCAGGAGGTGGAGGCAAGAGAATCAAAAGTTCAAGGTCACGCTCAGCTTCACAAAGGGTTTGAGGCCAGCCTGGGCTACATGAGACCATATCTCAAAGAAAGGGAAGGAAAACTTCAGGGCAGGAGACAAGACTCAGTTGTAAAAACACCAGTTGCTCCTGTAAAAGG
Source organism: Cricetulus griseus (assembly GCF_003668045.3). NCBI lineage: Eukaryota > Metazoa > Chordata > Mammalia > Rodentia > Cricetidae > Cricetulus > Cricetulus griseus. The sequence continues at coordinate 35,760,201 of NC_048600.1, read as the reverse complement.
CCTTGGGTGCCGTTCCCAGCACACACCAGGCAGCTCACAATCCCTGAAATTCTAGTTCTAGGGAACTCCAAGTCCTCTTGAGGGAGGCCTCTAAGAGCACTCATTGTACACACACACACACACACACACACACACACACACACACACACAATAAAAGAAAAAAAATTATCCCCCAAAGCACAGCTCTTTGGCCTAAAGGAGTTTCAGGACTCAGCCTTTCCCACAGAACTAGAGGGGGGAGTGTTCTGACAGACTCCATTGTCCTGGCCCTCTGCCAGGAAGGTTCCTCACCAGATAGGCTCATACAGCTTAGGAGAGATGACCAAAACACCACGTGTGGCTAGACTTTGTCACAGGCTAACTGCCACCTGTTACAAAGACTTTCTGTCAGTCACATCTAGAGGGCATGACTAAGTTCCTAGAAGGCGCCTGCTTTTCTTTCTTGTGATGCATCTCCTAACAGTGTAAGTTATCTGTAAACATTTCCTGCTGCCAGAGGATAGCTGTTCCTGGGAGAATCAGAGCCAGAGTGGCCTTCTGCTCTTGCCATAGGATCACTAATCTCCTAGGGTCCCAAGATCTCCCTTGAAACAATTCAGCTGAAAGTCCAACATTATGGCAGACACAGGTAATCCTAGCAAGTCTGCGACCAGCCAGGGCTACACAATGACTCAAGGCTGAGGCAACGTGTGTTCATACACATATCAGATAAGTAAATACTTTAAAAATGAAAAAGAAGCCAGACAAGACAGAGCAAAGAACAGAAGACAAGCAGAGCTTCTCACAGACAGAGCATACTTGGACAAGCATGAGGTGACAATGGTCAAGGATATCACGTCCCATTTCTGCAGGCTTTGTATTCTCTTTTCTTTTTTGTAATATTTTATTTTGGAATGGTCTTGCCAAGTAGATCTGGCTTGAACTTGCAGTGATCCTCCTGCCTCTGCTTCCCCAGTACTAGGATTACAAGTGTGTATTACTACACCCAGTTTATTCTGAAATCTCCAGAACAAATTGTTTTTAAAAATCTATTTTTTATTATTACTAGGGAAGGGGAAAGGAGTTGGGGGGTTCAGAGGACAACTTTCTGAGTCAGTTCTCTCCTTTTTTCCACTGTATATGGGTCTCAGGGATTGAACTCAGGTCAACAGGCTTGTACAGCAAGCACCTTTACCCGCTGAGCCACCTCACCTGCCCCACAACCAGAGGCGTTTCCTGAGGCACTGTCCTGTCCAGGTGATTGACAGGCCCATTTGGAGTACCCTGTATTGCTTGGTTATCAGAGCCTTCTTCTAGCTAGCCCACTGGGGAACACCTTCTTCTTCTTCTTCTTCTTCTTCTTCTTCTTCTTCTTCTTCTTCTTCTTCTTCTTCTTCTTCTTCTTCTTCTTCTCCTCCTCCTCCTCCTCCTCCTCCTCCTCCTCCTCCTCCTCCTCCTCCTCCTCTCCTCCTTTTTTTTTCGAGACAGGGTTTCTCTGTGTAGCTTTGGAGCCTATCCTGGCACTCGCTCTGGAGACCAGGCTGGCCTCGAACTCACAGAGATCCGCCTGCCTCTGCCTCCCGAGTGCTGGGATTAAAGGCGTGTGCAACCAACGCCCGGTGGGAACACCTTCTTTTAATATCAGACCTCAGGAGATGGAGGCAGGCCAGTTTGGAATACATTAGACCATGTCAAGAGAGAGACAGAGACAGACAGAAAGGGAGAGAGGGAGGTGGGGAGGGAGAAATACTAAACTAGCCAATGGAGCTCTGATTTTAGCACAAGACCCTGCCTCAACAGCTAAGATAGAGGTCAACTGAGGAAGAGATCTGACATCAACTTTGGGTATACACACTCATCCACACAGATCTGCACCCCACATATATAAACAGGAATATACACACATATACTTAAAGAAAAGCAGTCAGGTTTAGTGGTAGATTCCTGTGATTCCAGAATTTAGGAAATGGGGGCCGGAGGATCAGGAGTTCAAACTTAGCCAGAACTGGGGAGTTAGAGTCCAACCTGGGCTACATGAGGCCATCTCAAAAGGAGAGAAAAAAAGTCTAAAATAAATTTAAAAGAGATGAGACCCTAGAATGTCAGCAGAAGGACATTTTTGGAAGGCACGCCCAAGCTGAATGGAGTTTCCGGGGCTTCCTACCCTTCAGTTTCAACCACATGTGGGTGGTACATTCTGTGGGAAATGCAGGCTCCAGACAGGCTCCTGGCAGAGAATGGCTTCCTAGATTTAGGTATCAGATCAACACACAAAGGGCGAGGCCGTCTCAGAGATAAAGCAGCTTTTTAACCACCAGCATAATCCCCTAAAATCAATTCTGCCAGAAAGAAAGAGAACTCTTCATTTCCACTCCTGTGCCCATTGCCCCACTGCCCCATCCCTAGAAAAGAAACACAAGGTTGGGTAGCATTAACATGGAGTCATAGAAATGATCCCAGTAAGGGGAAAGGGGCTAGCCTGCAGATGGAAGTGAGCCTTAGAAAATAGCCAAGTTTGTAAACAGGACGGAAAACCAGCTGAGAAGGCCAAAGGGGTCTGTCTGGTCTGGACTTTGGGGTCTTGGAAGAGGGAGCAAAATATACTTTAGGATAGTGTGTGTGTAGGAGCAGGACTGAACTAAACCTGGGACTGTATGTCCACGAGATCAAACATTGCTCAAAAATTCATAAATTCAGAGCACTGGCCACAGTCTGTAAATACAAAAACTGCACCACGTCCATTACTGTAATGAAATTTAACCTGCAGATGACTCTGGCAGCCATTCAAGAAGAATGAATGGGGCTTCTCAAATGTTACAAAATGAGGAGGAAGCAGACTTAGACAAAGGGGCAATCTGGGACCCTCTATGGTTTAGAGGGCTAAACCTCTTTGGGGAAGGAAGAAACAGCTTTTTCAGGGTGGGTGGCTGACCGCCCTGACAAACTTGATTCCATACACCTTGAAGAGGAACTCAGAAGCTCTTAGTAAAATATTTCAGAGAAATGTTTTCCGATTCCATCTTCTGAATTTCAGTGGTTTTAGGGTCATATGTCCCACAAGTCAAAGATAAAGTTACCACAAGTTTAAAGTCAGGTTAAATATGGCAGAACTACAAATTACATTGATTTGCGGAATGGAAAAATGCTTCCACAGCGAGCAGAACTGAGCCCTACAATCAGTGTGGACCACTTCCCTGGGGATCCCGGGTGAAACCACATCCCAGGCTCCCCCATGAATGCCAGCTTTTGATGAAATGGCACCAAAAACATCAATAAGCCTGTACCAAGCTATCAGATCCCGTGTGTCCTGATTAGTGAAGGGGGTGGGGAGGTGGATACGACAGGAACTCAATGACAAAAGACAGGGCCACCCAGCAAAGAAAGCTGGTCTAGTCCGACTTCATATCGTTGCTCAAATTATGTCTGATTTCATCTTCCACATTTCCTGAAATCCTGCTGGGTTTTATTATTTTAATCTTTAAATTGCATTTATTTAGTTTGTATGTATGTACACATGTGCAAATGTGCATCACAGTCCAAGTGTGGAGATCAGAGAACAACTTATGGAAGTCAGTTCTTTCCTTCCACTACACAGACTTTGAAGATTCAAGTCAGATCATAGGACTTGGTGACAAGTGTCTTTACCTGCCGGGACAGCCCTTCTGCTGATTCTTAATATAAATTTTTCAAATATCAGTACATGGTCCATAAATTTTGCTGAAATCAGAGTTGAGCAGGTCAACACTGTTTTCTGTTGCTGTTTTAGGCTTTGTTTTTAGTTTTGCTGGTTTGGTTTCCCGAAACAGGGTCTTGCTATGCAGCAGCCCAAACTGGCCATGCAACAATCACCTGGCCTCAGCCTCCTGAGGGCAGAATGAGGTGTGTGGCAACCTGTCTGGCTATTACTGAACTCTTAAATTCCAAGGTCGCTCAAGAGGCTCCATGGACCAAATAGCTTAAATTCTCCATTGTTATTTTTCTGAAGTCTTCCAGGTACATCCAACCTGTGTCCTGTGGGCCATTTGCACCCCATGGAGAATAAGATCCAATATAATTCTCTTTTGTGACCTGACTGAAGGGATCTCCCATGTGAGCTCTATAGATGACATCAGTAATGATGCCAGACACACATGCTAGGCTTTGGACCCTGGGGAGTTAGCACTTTACATGGATTAGGGCTTAGTGGAGAGCTGCTGCCCATTAGCCTACTGGAGTGCAGACAATAAAATTGCCAAGGATAACACGCAGCATATTGGAGACTGAACAGAAAGGACATTGGCTGGGCCTCAGAAGTACAGCCTCCCTCTGACTTCTTCCTGCCTTCCCTCCCCAAGGGCAGGCCAAGGAACTAGGATTTCTCTCCAAGGCTATCATAGAACTTGGAGCCATTGTTTTAAACCTGCAGGAGCCGTCTGGCTGCAACGGTTTTGTGCTGGCCTGAGGGACCTGAGTTCAATATCCAGGACTACAGAAAAAGCCAGGCATGGTAGCTGACACTTGTAATCCCAGGGCTGGGGAGACAGACTTCACAATCAAGTGGTAAACTCCAGGTCCATGAGAGATCCTGTTTCAAAGGAGGTAGGCAGTTTCCCAGAAGATGATCCAAAGTCCCAAAATCATCTTCTAGTCTCCGCATGCATGGTTACATGTACCCACCTGCACTTAAAAATTTCTTTTAAGTTTTATTTTAATTTTTAACTATGTATATGAATTACATGACCAGATGTGGGTATGTGCATATGAGTGCAGTGCCCAGAGAGGCCAGAAGAGGGCATAAGATCCGCTGGAGCTAGAGTTTTCTGCAGTTGTGACCTGCCTAACATGGGTGGTAGAAACCCAACTCAGGTCTTTTGGAAGAGCAGCAAGCTATGGCTCCAGTCCTCATACTCATGAATTTAAAGAAAGAGAAAGAGGAAGAAGAAAAAACTCTTCTCTTGCCTGATCATAATTGTCAAAACCTGGGGGTCCAAAAGAAAATTCAGAGTACCGTAAAGACTTCAGCCCCACCATCTGTCATCCTTGTAGAAGTAAACATCCGTCTTAGGATCTTCTCTTCAAATATGAAAGCTCTTGGACTTATTATACTTTTCTGTAGTTAACTTGTCTTTTGTTGAAGGCATTAGGATGTTTAGACAGAGGCCATACAACCCTGTGTCTACAACCCTAATGAAATGGCACACAATTCTCCAAAGACCTGTAGCCATGTGACAGTTTCAATGGGTCGTCTAATGCTGTCATCACCATGTCTATCTAGAGTGTCAATGAATACTCAACAATAAAATGAAGTTATGAGGACCCCTGGAAAGCAGCACTTGACCTCAAATTCCAATTCCATGGCAAGTAAACACCAGTTATGTTCACAGCCAGCCATTGGTGGCCAAAGGGCTGCAGAGACAGAAATATAGACCTGTCTGTTCACCTGTGGATATAAGCCACCTGGCTCCCTGGGCTATTTTCATGGCAGCAGAAAGCCAAAACAAACAAAATACAAGTGCCTGGTGCCAAGACTCCACAACTTCCTCTTATTAGTTTCCTTTTTTCCATCCTCCTGGTGCTTTGGGGAAATTCGATGGAGAATTTGAAATTGAGGTGGGGAGAGGTAGGGGGAGGGGTCCTGTCATTCTCACAGCTACCTTCTTAGTGTAGGATGGGAATGCCTGCCAGCTCCTTCCTCTCAGTGGGCTCCCCTTCTACATCTTTCTGACCTCCACAGCAGCTTTGCTGGTATCCTTCTGCTTATCTGTATGTGCTAGACCTCAGCTCTTCCATACAACTTTCCCTGTCTAGGAACACCTCCCAGCTGCCTTAGCTGGGATTTCAAGCTGAGCTCTGAACTTTCCAACAGCATGCCTGATTTTTCACCCATAGCATAAGCCACTCAGGACCAGGAGCTATTTTTTTCAGCACCTTTATAGGACAAGGTGTAATGCTTTCCCCTCCCATGGCCAGCCCATGTATCTGCCAGAGACATGGATCTACTTCAATCCAGTATTTTAGAGACTCAAGAAACGTGATAGATTTTAGAGCAACCACTGGGTCACTTAATTCAGTAAAACATCACAGACATTTTTTTTTTCAGGTAGGAATAAAACCATTCATTTATTATTAGTGCTTTTAGTGCAACAGGAAAAGGAGGACAATGGGCCTCTCCCACAGTAGGTCTACAACAAATGTCTCTTAGCTGGCCTGGACACTTTTATAAGGCAGTGCGAGGAATGACTGGCTGAGACAGGAGACAGGTGAAGTATGGGTGTTATTCTAGGCCAGGTAGAGCAAGTGACACACCCTCTGGATCCTGATGCATCTGATAAAGTCAAACACTGGAGGAATTCCTGATACCACCCGGCGCCTTATTCTACAACCACCTACATTAGTTCTGTTTTAAAAGAGCCAATCTGGGAAGACTGGAGTGGAGGGCAGAAAGGCAGGCAAGCACCTACTGGTGGAAATAATCTTCCTTTAAAGGACTCCAATATGGAGTCTAGGAGTCCCTGAATCAGTTCCAGCTCACCATGCCAAGGGGAGGGCAGTTAGATTTTGAAAAGGCTGGAGGAGAGGGCTGGATGGCACAACCCTATAATCTCAACACTGTGAAGGCAGAAAGTTCAGGAGTTCAAGACCACCCTCGGCTGTATATGCAGTTGGGATTCCAGTCTGGACTACATAAGACCCTGTCTCAAAGTAACAAAAAGCTGATGGGAGTTCAGAACGTCCCGTGACTCCCACGAACTATTTCCCAACAACTACTGCTCAAGTCCAACAGCGAATGACATCAGCTTCACTATCCGGAAGCACCAATCGGACAAAATATTAAGGAAGGTCCAAGAGGCCTGATCACTGGAGCTTCGCCTTTCTAGAACACACCCATGTCTCCCTCACTCCTTCCTCTTAAGCATGAACGGAAGGTGTGGGCACAACACCGAATGACGATTAAGCGCACCGTCTGGACCCACGCTGACCTGAAAACCCCTGGGAAGCAAGAACTGGGCTGG